>NW_025533568.1:65000-332500 GCF_020615455.1 Coregonus clupeaformis | reverse complement strand
TCTTCCCAGCCTGGTGCAGGTCTACAATTTTGTCTCTGTCACGCCCTGACTCTGGGGACTCGTATTTGTTGAGTCAGGGTGTGTATTTTCTGTGTTGTGTTGTGCTATGTTGCATTTTCTAGGTTTAGATCTAGAATGGGTAGATCTATGTTGGCCGGTGTGGTTCCCAATCAGAGGCAGCTGTAGCTCGTTGTCTTTGATTGGGGACCATACTTAGGCAGCCTTTTGGCACTAGTGGGTTGTGGGATCTTGTTCCGTGTGAGGTATGTTGTTTGTCTACCTTGGACTTCACGTTTCGTTTCATTTGTTGTTTTGTCGTGGTGTTTATTCTATATAAATAAACATGTATGCATATTACGCTGCGCCTTGGTCCGTCCCGTCTGTAAACGACCGTGACAGTCTCTGGTGTCCTTTGACAGCTCTTTGGTCTTGGCCATAGTGGAGTTTGGAGTGTGACTGTTTGAGGTTGTGGACAGGTGTCTTTTATACTGATAACAAGTTCAAACAGGTGCCATTAATACAGGTAACGAGTGGAGGACAGAGGAGCCTCTTAAAGAAGAAGTTACAGGTCTGTGAGAGCCAGAAATCTTGCTTGTTTGTAGGTGACCAAATACTTATTTTCCACAATGTGATTTTCTGGATTTCTTTCTCTCAATTTGTCTGTCATAGTTGACGTGTACCTATGATGAAAATGACAGGCCTCTCTCATCTTTTTAAGTGGAAGAACTTGCACAATTGGTGGCTGACTAAATACTATTTTTCCCCACTGTGTGTGTGTGTATATATATATATATATATATATATTTTTTTTGGGGGTGGGGTAAGGGGGGGGTAGAAGGATTACTTTATCCTATCACAGGTATTCCTTAACACAAACTCCCGTTGACTGATCGATGCTAGTTTGGGTCTTAACTTAAATGTGTAGTAGGACAAACAGCAGCCTAATGATACTCCCTGGATGACCCTGGAAATCAAGATTAAAGACAACTCTCTAGGGGCCGGTTTCCCGGACACAGATTAAGCCTAGTCCTGGGCTAATAAGCATGGCCAATGGAAAAACTCAGTTGAAATAGCTGTTAAGTCCAGGACTAGAAACTGGCCCCTCTTTTCTGCTGTAGCATAGCTTAGCATAGTGGAGCGGAGTGAGTGTAAAACGTAGCCTCCATATGCTCCATGATGGATACTGAACTCTAATATGCTCCATGATGGCTACTGAACTCTAATATACTCCAGGGGCTAATGAACTCTAATATGCTCCATGATGGATACTGAACTCTAATATGCTCCATGATGGATACTGAACTCTAATATGTTCCATGATGGATACTGAACTCTAATATGTTCCATGATGGCTACTGAACTCTAATATACTCCATGATGGCTACTGAACAATAATATGCTCCAGGGGCCACTGAACTCTAATACGCTACATGATGGCTACTGAACCATAATATGCTCCATGATGGCTACTGAACCATAATATGCTCCATGATGGCTACTGAACTCTAATATGCTCCATGATGGCTACTGAACTCTAATATGCTCCATGATGGCTACTGAACCATAATATGCTCCATGATGGCTACTGAACCATAATATGCTCCATGATGGCTACTGAACCATAATATGCTCCAGGGGCCACTGAACCATAATATGCTCCATGATGGATACTGAACTCTAATATGCTCCATGATGGCTACTGAACTCTAATATACTCCAGGGGCTAATGAACTCTAATATGCTCCATGATGGATACTGAACTCTAATATGCTCCATGATGGATACTGAACTCTAATATGTTCCATGATGGATACTGAACTCTAATATGTTCCATGATGGCTACTGAACTCTAATATACTCCATGATGGCTACTGAACAATAATATGCTCCAGGGGCCACTGAACTCTAATACGCTACATGATGGCTACTGAACCATAATATGCTCCATGATGGCTACTGAACCATAATATGCTCCATGATGGCTACTGAACTCTAATATGCTCCATGATGGCTACTGAACTCTAATATGCTCCATGATGGCTACTGAACCATAATATGCTCCATGATGGCTACTGAACCATAATATGCTCCATGATGGCTACTGAACCATAATATGCTCCAGGGGCCACTGAACCATAATATGCTCCATGATGGCTACTGAACCATAATATGCTCCAGGGGCCACTGAACCATAATATGCTCCATGAAGGCTACTGAACCATTATATGCTCCATGATGGATACTGAACTCTAATATGCTCCATGATGGCTACTGAACCATAATATGCTCCATGATGGCTACTGAACCATAATATGCTCCAGGGGCCACTGAACCATAATATGCTCCATGATGGCTACTGAACCATAATATGCTCCAGGGGCCACTGAACCATAATATGCTCCATGATGGCTACTGAACCATTATATGCTCCATGATGGATACTGAACTCTAATATGCTCCATGATGGCTACTGAACTCTAATATGCTCCATGATGGCTACTGAACCATAATATGCTCCATGATGGCTACTGAACCATAATATGCTCCAGGGCCACTGAACCATAATATGCTCCATGATGGCTACTGAACCATAATATGCTCCAGGGGCCACTGAACCATAATATGCTCCATGATGGCTACTGAACCATTATATGCTCCATGATGGCTACTGAACTCTAATATACTCCAGGGGCTACTGAACCATAATATGCTCCATGATGGATACTGAACTCTAATATGCTCCATGATGGCTACTGAACTCTAATATACTCCATGATGGCTACTGAAACATAATATGCTCCATGATGGCTACTGAACCATAATATGCTCCATGATGGCTACCGGACCATAATATGCTCCATGATGGCTACTGAACCATAATATGCTCCATGATGGATACTGAACTCTAATATACTCCAGGGGCTACTGAACCATAATATGCTCCATGATGGCTACTGAACCCTAATATGTTCCATGATGGCTACTGAACTCTAATATGCTCCATGATGGCTACTGAACCATAATATGCTCCATGATGGCTACTGAACTCTAATATGCTCCATGTTGGCTACTGAACCATAATATACTCCATGATGGCTACTAAACCATAATATGCTCCATGATGGCTACTGAACTCTAATATGCTCCATGATGGCTACTGAACCATAATATGCTCCATGATGGCTACTGAACTCTAATATGCTCCATGTTGGCTACTGAACCATAATATACTCCATGATGGCTACTAAACCATAATATGCTCCATGATGGCTACTGAACTCTAATATGCTCCATGTTGGCTACTGAACCATAATATACTCCATGATGGCTACTAAACCATAATATGCTCCATGATGGCTACTGAACCATAATATGCTCCATGATGGCTACTGAACCCTAATATGCTCCATGATGGCTACTGAACTCTAATATGCTCCATGATGGCTACTGAACTCTAATATGCTCCAGGGGCTAATGAACTCTAATATTATCCAGGGCTTACTGAACTCTAATATACTCCATGATGGCTACTGAACCATAATATGCTCCATGATGGCTACTGAACCATAATTTGCTCCATGATGGCTACTGAACCATAATATGCTCCATGATGGCTACTGAACTCTAATATGCTCCAGGGGCTACTGAACCATAATATGCTCCATGATGGATACTGAACTCTAATATGCTCCATGATGGCTACTGAACTCTAATATGCTCCATGATGGCTACTGAACCCTAATATGCTACATGATGGCTACTGAACTCTAATATACTCCAGGGGCTACTGAACCATAATATGCTCCATGATGGCTACTGAACCCTAATATGCTCCATGATGGCTACTGAACTCTAATATGCTCCATGATGGCTACTGAACCATAATATGCTCCATGATGGCTACTGAACCATAATCTACTCCATGATGGCTACTAAACCATAATATGCTCCATGATGGCTACTGAACCATAATATGCTCCATGATGGCTACTGAACCCTAATATGCTCCATGATGGCTACTGAACTCTAATATGCTCCATGATGGCTACTGAACCATAATATGCTCCATTATGGCTACTGAACTCTAATATGCTCCATGATGGCTACTGAACCATAATATACTCCATGATGGCTACTGAACTCTAATATGCTCCATGATGGCTACTGAACCATAATATGCTCCATGATGGCTACTGAACCATAATCTACTCCATGATGGCTACTAAACCATAATATGCTCCATGATGGCTACTGAACCCTAATATGCTCCATGATGGCTACTGAACCATAATATACTCCATGATGGCTGACCCTCTAAAACAACACATTTACATTTTATTCCCATTTTAGGACATTAATAAGCCAAAACATGACACCCACTCTGTATTCAAGAGCATGTTGTCTCAACCGATGGCGAGTACAACACAAACACCTCAGATTACGGAAAATAGGGTCTAAGATACAACGTATGCCAATATGAAAAAATTTCAAAAATAAAGATGGCTTGACAACCCTGTTTGGAAGCTTTTTAAATGATATCAATTTCAACCGATTTCTCTTTTACGGTGATGAAGACATGGGTGTCTCATGGTATGGTGGGGTATGCGAAAATGGGTAAACTTTAAGCACCTTTTATCTCTTGAATGTTTTGGCATTCAGATCCAAACAGTCCATTTTCTGAGCACTTCTACAATGGGAAATATGTATGGAAGGTTTCATTCAAATCAAAAGGGGTGCTGTCAAAAAGTGATTGAATTAAATTAGAATGACCTAAATAGTCTCTATCATCAACCCAGCAGGAAGAGAGAGAGAGAGAGAGAGAGAGACCAACTGTCTCTCTTTATGATCCTGACCTAGATAAAGAGGGGACACACTCACTGTGAGACACACACACACACACACACACACACCAGAGAGGATGTTGCTTCCATCTCTCCTTTCATCGTTTCTCCTCCTCTCATCCGTCCATCCCAGTCCCCAGTGCTACACCCTCCTCTCCTCCACTGCAGACAGAGAGAGAGGGAGGAAAATGAGTGTGAGAGTGGGGGAGGGGCCTGGTAGTAATGTCAAATCCCTTGTTAGAGAGACACAGGAGAGGAGAGGATATAGAGACCAGACAGGAGAGGAGAGGATAGAGAGACCAGACAGGAGAGGAGAGGATAGAGAGACCAGACAGGAGAGGAGAGGATAGAGAGACCAGACAGGAGAGGAGAGGAGAGGATAGAGAGACCAGACAGGAGAGGAGAGGAGAGGATAGAGAGACCAGACAGGAGAGGATAGAGAGACCAGACAGGAGAGGATAGAGAGACCAGACAGGAGAGGAGAGGAGAGGATAGAGAGACCAGACAGAGAGAGAGGAGAGGATAGAGAGACCAGACAGGAGAGGAGAGGATAGAGAGACCAGACCGGAGAGGAGAGGATAGAGAGACCAGACAGGAGAGGAGAGGATAGAGAGACCAGACAGGAGAGAGAGGATAGAGAGACCAGACAGGAGAGGAGAGGATAGAGAGACCAGACAGGAGAGGAGAGGATAGAGAGACCAGACAGGAGAGGAGAGGAGAGGAGAGGATAGAGAGACCAGACAGGTGAGGATAGAGAGACCAGACAGGAGAGGAGAGGATAGAGAGACCAGACAGGAGAGGAGAGGAGAGGATAGAGAGACCAGACAGGAAGGGAGAGGAGAGGATAGAGAGACCAGACAGGAGAGGAGAGGAGAGGATAGAGAGACCAGACAGGAGAGGAGAGGAGAGGATAGAGAGACCAGACAGGAAGGGGAGAGGAGAGGATAGAGAGACCAGACAGGAGAGGAGAGGATAGAGAGACCAGACAGGAGAGGAGAGGAGAGGATAGAGAGACCAGACAGGAAGGGAGAGGAGAGGATAGAGAGACCAGACAGGAGAGGAGAGGATAGAGAGACCAGACAGGAGAGGAGAGAATAGAGAGACCAGACAGGAGAGGAGAGGATAGAGAGACCAGACAGGAGAGGAGAGGATAGAGAGACCAGACAGGAGAGGAGAGGATAGAGAGACCAGACAGGAGAGGAGAGGATAGAGAGACCAGACAGGAGAGGACAGGAGAGGATAGAGAGACCAGACAGGAGAGGACAGGATAGAGAGACCAGACAGGAGAGGAGAGGATAGAGAGACCAGACAGGAGAGGAGAGGATAGAGAGACCAGACAGGAGAGGAGAGGATAGAGAGACCAGACAGGAGAGGAGAGGATAGAGAGACCAGACAGGAGAGGACAGGATAGAGAGACCAGACAGGAGAGGAGAGGATAGAGAGACCAGACAGGAGAAGACAGGAGAGGAGAGGAGAGGATAGAGAGACCAGACAGGAGAGGAGAGGATAGAGAGACCAGACAGGAGAGGAGAGGATAGAGAGACCAGACAGGAGAGGAGAGGAGAGGATAGAGAGACCAGACAGGAGAGGAGAGGATAGAGAGACCAGACAGGAGAGGATAGAGAGACCAGACAGGAGAGGATAGAGAGACCAGACAGGAGAGGAGAGGAGAGGATAGAGAGACCAGACAGGAGAGGAGAGGATAGAGAGACCAGACCGGAGAGGAGAGGATAGAGAGACCAGACAGGAGAGGAGAGGATAGAGAGACCAGACAGGAGAGGAGAGGATAGAGACCAGACAGGAGAGGAGAGGATAGAGAGACCAGACAGGAGAGGAGAGGATAGAGAGACCAGACAGGAGAGGAGAGGATAGAGAGACCAGACAGGAGAGGAGAGGAGAGGATAGAGAGACCAGACAGGTGAGGATAGAGAGACCAGACAGGAGAGGAGAGGAGAGGATAGAGAGACCAGACAGGAGAGGAGAGGAGAGGATAGAGAGACCAGACAGGAAGGGAGAGGAGAGGATAGAGAGACCAGACAGGAGAGGAGAGAATAGAGAGACCAGACAGGAGAGGAGAGGATAGAGAGACCAGACAGGAGAGGAGAGAATATAGAGACCAGACAGGAGAGGAGAGGATAGAGAGACCAGACAGGAGAGGAGAGGATAGAGAGACCAGACAGGAGAGGATAGAGAGATAGAGAGACCAGACAGGAGAGGACAGGATAGAGAGACCAGACAGGAGAGGAGAGGAGAGGATAGAGAGACCAGACAGGAGAGGAGAGGATAGAGAGACCAGACAGGAGAGGAGAGGATAGGATAGAGAGACCAGACAGGAGAGGAGAGAGGATAGAGAGAGACCAGACAGGAGAGGAGAGGATAGAGAGACCAGACAGGAGAGGAGGAGAGGATAGAGAGACCAGACAGGAGAGGAGAGAGAGGATAGAGAGACCAGACAGGAGAGGATAGAGAGACCAGACAGGAGAGGATAGAGAGACCAGACAGGAGAGGAGAGGAGAGGATAGAGAGACCAGACAGGAGAGGAGAGGATAGAGAGACCGGAGAGGAGAGGATAGAGAGACCAGACAGGAGAGGAGAGGATAGAGAGACCAGACAGGAGAGGAGAGGATAGAGAGACCAGACAGGAGAGGAGAGGATAGAGAGACCAGACAGGAGAGGAGAGGATAGAGAGACCAGACAGGAGAGGAGAGGAGGAGAGATAGAGAGCCAGACAGAGTGAGATAGAGAGACCAGACAGGAGAGGAGAGGATAGAGAGACCAGACAGAGAGAGGAGAGGATAGAGAGACCAGACAGGAAAGGGAGAGGAGAGGATAGAGAGACCAGACAGGAGAGGAGAGAATAGAGAGACCAGACAGGAGAGGAGAGAGAGAGACCAGACAGGAGAGGAGAGGATAGAGAGACCAGACAGGAGAGGAGAGAATAGAGAGACCAGACAGGAGAGGAGAGGGATAGAGAGACCAGACAGGAGAGGAGAGGGATAGAGAGACCAGACAGGAGAGGAGAGGATAGAGAGACCAGACAGGAGAGGAGAGGATAGAGAGACCAGACAGGAGAGGACAGAGAGGATAGAGAGACCAGACAGGAGAGGACAGGATAGAGAGACCAGACAGGAGAGGAGAGGATAGAGAGACCAGACAGGAGAGGAGAGGATAGAGACCAGACAGGAGAGGAGAGGATAGAGAGACCAGACAGGAGAGGACAGGATAGAGAGACCAGACAGGAGAGGAGAGGATAGAGAGACCAGACAGGAGAAGACAGGAGAGGAGAGGAGAGGATAGAGAGACCAGACAGGAGAGGAGAGGATAGAGAGACCAGACAGGAGAGGAGAGGATAGAGAGACCAGACAGAGAGGAGAGGGAGGATAGAGAGACCAGACAGGAGAGAGAGAGGATAGAGAGACCAGACAGGAGAGGATAGAGAGACCAGACAGGAGAGGATAGAGAGACCAGACAGGAGAGGAGAGGAGAGGATAGAGAGACCAGACAGGAGAGGAGAGGATAGAGAGACCAGACCGAGAGGAGAGGATAGAGACCAGACAGGAGAGGAGAGGATAGAGAGACCAGACAGAGAGGAGAGGATAGAGAGACCAGACAGGAGAGGAGAGGATAGAGAGACCAGACAGGAGAGGAGAGGATAGAGAGACCAGACAGGAGAGGAGAGGATAGAGAGACCAGACAGGTGAGGATAGAGAGACCAGACAGGAGAGGAGAGGATAGAGAGACCAGACAGGAGAGGAGAGGAGAGGATAGAGAGACCAGACAGGAAGGGAGAGGAGAGGATAGAGAGACCAGACAGGAGAGGAGAGAATAGAGAGACCAGACAGGAGAGGAGAGGATAGAGAGACCAGACAGGAGAGGAGAGAATATAGAGACCAGACAGGAGAGGAGAGGATAGAGAGACCAGACAGGAGAGGAGAGGATAGAGAGACCAGACAGGAGAGGAGAGGATAGAGAGACCAGACAGGAGAGGAGAGGATAGAGAGACCAGACAGAGAGGACAGGAGAGGATAGAGAGACCAGACAGGAGAGGACAGATAGAGAACCAGACAGGAGAGGAGAGGAGAGGATAGAGAGACCAGACAGGAGAGGAGAGGATAGAGAGACCAGACAGGAGAGGAGAGGATAGAGAGACCAGACAGGAGAGGAGAGGATAGAGAGACCAGACAGGAGAGGACAGGATAGAGAGACCAGACAGGAGAGGAGAGGATAGAGAGACCAGACAGGAGAAGACAGGAGAGGAGAGGAGAGGATAGAGAGACCAGACAGGAGAGGAGAGGATAGAGAGACCAGACAGGAGAGGAGAGGATAGAGAGACCAGACAGGAGAGGAGAGGATATAGAGACCAGACAGGAGAGGAAAGGATAGAGAGACCAGACAGGAGAGGAGAGGATAGAGAGACCAGACAGGAGAGGAGAGGAGAGAGAGACCAGACAGGAGAGGAGAGGATAGAGAGACCAGACAGGAGAGGAGAGGATAGAGAGACCAGACAGGAGAGGATAGAGAGACCCGACAGGAGAGGATAGGAGAGGATAGAGAGACCAGACAGGAGAGGAGAGGATAGAGAGACCAGACAGGAGAGGAGAGGATAGAGAGACCAGACAGGAGAGGAGAGGATAGAGAGACCAGACAGGAGAGAAGAGGATAGAGAGACCAGACAGGAGAGGACAGGATAGAGAGACCAGACAGGAGAGGATAGAGAGACCAGACAGGAGAGGAGAGGAGAGGATAGAGAGACCAGACAGGAGAGGATAGAGAGACCAGACCGGAGAGGAGAGGATAGAGAGACCAGACAGGAGAGGACAGGAGAGGATAGAGAGACCAGACAGGAGAGGACAGGAGAGGATAGAGAGACCAGACAGGAGAGGAGAGGATAGAGAGACCAGACAGGAGAGGAGAGGATAGAGAGACCAGACAGGAGAGGAGAGGATAGGATAGAGAGACCAGACAGGAGAGGAGAGGAGAGGATAGAGAGACCAGACAGGAGAGGAGAGGATAGAGAGACCAGACAGGAGAGGACAGGATAGAGAGACCAGTCAGGAGAGGAGAGGATAGAGAGACCAGACAGGAGAGGAGAGGATAGAGAGACCAGACAGGAGAGGATAGAGAGACCAGACAGGAGAGGACAGGATAGAGAGACCAGACAGGAAGGGAGAGGAGAGGATAGAGAGACCAGACAGGAGAGGACAGGAGAGGATAGAGAGACCAGACAGGAGAGGAGAGAATAGAGAGACCAGACAGGAGAGGAGAGGATAGAGAGACCAGACAGGAGAGGAGAGGGTAGAGAGACCAGACAGGAGAGGACAGGAGAGGATAGAGAGACCAGACAGGAGAGGAGAGGATAGAGAGACCAGACAGGAGAGGAGAGGATAGAGAGACCAGACAGGAGAGGAGAGGATAGAGAGACCAGACAGGAGAGGAGAGGAGAGGATAGAGAGACCAGACAGGAGAGGAGAGGATAGAGAGACCAGACAGGAGGGAGAGGAGAGGAAGAGAGACAGACAGGAGAGGAGAGGATAGAGAGACCAGACAGGAGAGGAGAGGATAGAGAGACCAGACAGGAGAGGAGAGGATAGAGAGATCAGACAGGAGAGGAGAGGATATAGAGACCAGACAGGAGAGGAGAGGATAGAGAGACCAGACAGGAGAGGAGGGGGGCCAGAGAGGAGAGGAGAGGATAGAAGACCAGACAGAGAGATAGAGAGACCAGACAGGAGAGGAGAGATATAGAGACCAGACAGGAGAGGAGAGGATAGAGAGACCGGTCAGAGAGGAGAGGAGATGATATAGAGATCAGACAGGAGAGAGATAGAGAGACCAGACAGAGAGAGAGAGAGGAAGAGGATAGAAAGACCAGACAGGAGAGGAGAGGATAGAGAGACAGACAGGAGAGGAGAGAGATAGAGAGACCAGACAGAAAGAGGATAATAGAGAACCAGACAGGAGAGGAGAGGAGAGGATAGAAAGACCAGACAGGAGAGAGGAGAGGATAGAGAGACTAGACAGGAGAGAGAAGAGGATAGAGAGACCAGACAGAGAGGACAGGATAGAGAGACCAGACAGGAGAGGAGAGGATAGAGAGACCAGACAGGAGAGGACAGGATAGAGAGACCAGACAGGAGAGGAGAGGATAGAGAGACCAAGAGAGGAGAGAGAGGATAGAGAGACCAGACAGGAGGGAGAGGATAGAGAGACCAGACAGGAGAGGAGAGGATAGAGTAGACCGGACAGGAGAGGAGAAGAGAGGGATATAGAGACCAGACAGAAGAGGAGAGGATAGAGAACAGACAGAGAGGAGAGAATACAGAGACCAGAAGAGAGGACAGGAGAGAGCCAGACAGGAGAGGAGAGGATAGAGAGACCAGACAGGAGAGGACGGATAGAGAGGCCAGACAGAGAGGAGAGGATAGAGAGACAGACAGGAGAGGAGAGGATAGAGAGACCAGACAGGAGAGGAGGATAGAGAGACCAGACAGGAGAGGAGAGGATAGAGAGACCAGACAGGAGAGGACAGGATAGAGAGGCCAGACAGGAGAGGAGAGGATAGAGAGACCAGACGGAGAGGAGAGGAGAGGATAGAGAGACCAGACAGGAGAGGAGAGAAGAGAGACAGACAGGAGAGGAGAGGAGAAGATAGAGAGACCAGACAGGAGAGGAGAGGATAGAGAGACCAGACAGAGAGGAGAGGATAGAGAGACCAGACAGGAGAGGAGAGATAAGAGACAGACAGGAGAGGAGAGGATAGAGAGACCAGACAGAGAGGAGAGGATAGAGAGACCAGACAGAGAGACAGATAGAGAGACAGAGGAAGGAGAGGAGAGGATAGAGATACCGACAGGAGAGGACAGGAGAGGTAGAGAGAACCAGACAGGAGAGGAGAGAATAGAGAGACCAGACAGGAGAGGAGAGGATAGAGAGACCAGTCAGGAGAGGAGAGGAGAGGATATAGAGACCAGACAGGAGAGGATAGAGAGACCAGACAGGAGAGGATATAGAGACCAGACAGGAGAGGAGAGGATAGACAGACCAGACAGGAGAGGAGAGGATAGAGAGACCAGTCAGGAGAGGAGAGGAGAGAATATAGAGACCAGACAGGAGAGGATAGAGAGACCAGACAGGAGAGGAGAGGAGAGGAGAGGATAGAAAGACCAGACAGGAGAGGAGAGGATAGAGAGACCAGACAGAGAGAGATAGAGAGACCAGACAGAGAGGAGAAGAGAGGATATAGAGACCAGACAGAAGAGGATATAGAGACAGACAGGAGAGGGAGAGGAGAGAGAGAGACCAGAGAGAGGAGAGGATAGAGAGACCAGACAGGAGAGGAGAGGATAGAGAGACCAGACAGGAGAGGAGAGGATAGAGAGCCAGACGGAAGGATAGAGAGACCAGACAGGAGAGGAGAGAGATAGAGAGACCAGACAGGAGAGGACAGGATAGAGAGACCAGACAGGAGAGGAGAGGATAGAGAGACCAGACAGGAGAGGAGAGGAGAGGATAGAGAGACCAGACAGGAGAGGAGAGGATAGAGAGACCAGACAGGAGAGAGGAGAGGATAGAGAGACCAGACAGGAGAGGAGAGGATAGAGAGACCAGACAGGAGAGAGGATAGAGAGACCAGACAGGAGAGAGACAGGATAGAGAGACCAGACAGGAAGGGAGAGAGGAGAGAGATAGAGATACAGACAGGAGAGTGACAGGAGAGGATAGAGAGACCAGACAGGAGAGGAGAGAATAGAGAGACCAGACAGGAGAGGAGAGAGGATAGAGAGACCAGACAGGAGAGGAGAGGGTAGAGAGACCAACAGAGACGACAGGAGAGGATAGAGAGACCAGACAGAGAGGACAGGAGAGGATAGAGAGACCAGACAGGAGAGGAGAGAGATAGAGAGACCAGACAGGAGAGGAGAGGAGAGGATAGAGAGAACCAGACGGGAGAGGAGAGGTAGGATAGAGAGACCAGACAGGAGAGGAGAGGAGAGGATAGGGAGACCAGACAGGAGAGGAGAGGATAGAGAGACCAGACAGGAGAGGACAGGATAGAGAGACCAGACAGGAGAGGAGAGGAGAGGATAGAGAGACCATACAGAGAGGACAGGTAGAGAGAACCAGACAGGAGAGGAGAGGAGAGGATAGAGAGACCAGACAGGAGAGGAGAGGATAGAGAGACCAGACAGGAGAGGAGAGGATAGAGAGACCAGTCAGGAGAGGAGAGGAGAGGATATAGAGACCAGACAGGAGAGGATAGAGAGACCAGACAGGAGAGGATATAGAGACCAGACAGGAGAGGAGAGGATAGACAACTCAGACAGGAGAGGAGAGGATAGAGAGACCAGTCAGGGAGAGGAGAGGAGAGAAGATGGACCAGAAGGAGAATAGAGAGACAACAGGAGAGGAGAGGAAGAGGATAGAAAGACCAGACAGGAGAGGAGAGGATAGAGAGACCAGACAGGAGAGGAGAGGATAGAGAGACCAGACAGGAGAGGAGAAGAGAGGATATAGAGACCAGACAGGAGAGGATATAGAGACCAGACAGGAGAGGAGAGGAGAGGAGAGAAAGACCAGACAGGAGAGGAGAGGATAGAGAGACCAGACAGGAGAGGAGAGGATAGAGAGACCAGACAGGAGAGGAGAGGATAGAGAGACCAGACAGGGAGAGGATAGAGAGACCAGACAGGGAGAGGAGAGGATAGAGAGACCAGAGGAGAGAGGACGATAGAGAGACCAGACAGGAGAGGAGAGGATAGAGAGACCAGACAGAGAGGAGAGAGAGAGGATAGAGAGACCAGACAGGAGAGGAGAGAGGATAGAGAGACCAGACAGGAGAGAGGAGAGGATAGAGAGACCAGACAGGAGAGGAGAGGATAGAGAGACCAGACAGGAGAGGATAGAGAGACCAGACAGGAGAGGACAGGATAGAGAGACCAGACAGGAAGGGAGAGGAGAGAGGATAGAGATACCAGACAGAGAGGACAGGAGAGGATAGAGAGACCAGACAGGAGAGGAGAGAATAGAGAGACCAGACAGGAGAGGAGAGGATAGAGAGACCAGACAGGAGAGGAGAGGGAGAGAGACCAGACGGGAGAGAGACAGGAGAGGATAGGAGCGACAGGAGAGGATAGAGAACCGACAGGAGGGAGAGGATAGAGAGCCAGACAGGAGAGGAGAGAGAGGATAAGAGACCAGACAGGAGAGGAGAGGATAGGATAGAGAGACCAGACAGGAGAGGAGAGGAGAGGATAGGGAGACCAGACAGGAGAGGAGAGGATAGAGAGACCAGACAGGAGAGGACAGGATAGAGAGACCAGACAGGAGAGGAGAGGAGAGGATAGAGAGACCAGACAGGAGAGGACAGGGTAGAGAGACCAGACAGGAGAGGAGAGGAGAGGATAGAGAGACCAGACAGGAGAGGAGAGGATAGAGAGACCCAGGGGGGGATAGAGAGACCAGACAGGAGAGGAGAGGAGAGGATAGAGAGACCAGACAGGAGAGGAGAGGATAGAGAGACCAGACAGGAGAGGAGAGGCTAGAGAGACCAGACAGAGAGAGAGGATAGAGAGACCAGACAGAGAGAGAGAGGATAGGATAGAGAGACCAGACAGGAGAGGAGAGGATAGAGAGACCAGACAGGAGAGGAGAGGAGAGATAGAGAGACCGACAGGAGAGGAGAGGATAGAGAGAAGACAGGAGAGGAGAGGATAGAGAGACCAGACAGGAGAGAAGAGGATAGGGAGACCAGACAGGAGAGGACAGGATAGAGAGACCAGACAGGAGAGGATAGAGAGACCAGACAGGAGAGGATAGAGAGACCAGACAGAAGAGGAGAGGAGAGAGATAGAGAGACCAGACAGGAGAGGAGAGGATAGAGAGACCAGACCGGAGAGGGGAGAGAGGATAGAGAGACCAGACAGGAGAGGAGAGGATAGAGAGACCAGACAGGAGAGGAGAGGATAGAGAGACCAGACAGGAGAGGAGAGGATAGAGAGACCAGACAGGAGAGGAGAGGATAGAGAGACCAGACAGGAGAGGAGAGGAGAGGATAGAGAGACCAGACAGGTGAGGATAGAGAGACCAGACAGGAGAGGAGAGGATAGAGAGACCAGACAGGAGAGGAGAGGAGAGGATAGAGAGACCAGACAGGAAGGGAGAGGAGAGGATAGAGAGACCAGACAGGAGAGGACAGGAGAGGATAGAGAGACCAGACAGGAGAGGAGAGAATAGAGAGACCAGACAGGAGAGGAGAGGATAGAGAGACCAGACAGAGAGGAGAGAAATAGAGAGACCAGACAGGAGAGGAGAGGATAGAGAGACCGGACAGGAGAGGAGAGGATAGAGAGACCAGACAGGAGAGGAGAGGATAGAGAGACCAGACAGGAGAGGAGAGGATAGAGAGACCAGACAGGAGAGGACAGGAGAGGATAGAGAGACCAGACAGGAGAGGACAGGATAGAGAGACCAGACAGGAGAGGAGAGGAGAGGATAGAGAGACCAGACAGGAGAGGAGAGGATAGAGAGACCAGACAGGAGAGGAGAGGATAGAGAGACCAGACAGGAGAGGACAGGATAGAGAGACCAGACAGGAGAGGAGAGGATAGAGAGACCAGACAGGAGAAGACAGGAGAGGAGGGAGAGGATAGAGAACCAGAACAGGAGAGGAGAGGATAGAGAGACCAGACAGGAGAGAGAGAGATAGAGAGACCAGACAGAGAGGAGGAGGATATAGAGACCAGACAGGAGAGAGAGGACAGAGAGACCAGACAGGAGAGGAGAGGATAGAGGACCACAGAGAGAGAAGACAGACAGAGAGGAGAGGATAGAGAACCAGACAGGAGAGGAGAGGATAGAGAGACCAGACAGGAGAGGATAGAGAGACCCGACAGGAGAGGATAGGAGAGGATAGAGAGACCAGACAGGAGAGGAGAGGATAGAGAGACCAGACAGGAGAGGAGAGGATAGAAGACAGACAGGAGAGGAGAGGATAGAGAGACCAGACAGGAGAGAAGAGGATAGAGAGACCAGGACAGGAGAGGACAGAGAGAGAGACCAGACAGGAGAGGATAGAGAGACCAACAGGAGAGGAGAGGAGAGGATAGAGAGACCAGACAGGAGAGGATAGAGAGACCAGACCGAGAGGAGAGGATAGAGAGACCAGACAGAAGAGAGAGAGGATAGAGAGACTCAGACAGGAGAGACAGAGAAGACAGGAGACAGGAGAGGATAGAGAGACCAGACAGGAGAGGAGAGGAGAGGATAGAGAGACCAGACAGGAGAGGAGAGGATAGGATAGAGAGACCAGACAGGAGAGGAGAGGAGAGGATAGAGAGACCAGACAGGAGAGGAGAGGATAGAGAGACCAGACAGGAGAGGACAGGATAGAGAGACCAGACAGGAGAGGAGAGGAGAGGATAGAGAGACCAGACAGGAGAGGACAGGGTAGAGAGACCAGACAGGAGAGGAGAGGAGAGGATAGAGAGACCAGACAGGAGAGGAGAGGAGAGAGAGACACAGGAGAGGAGAAGAGGATAGAGAGACCAGACAGAGAGGAGAGGATAGAGAGACCAGACAGGAGAGGAGAGGCTAGAGAGACCAGACAGGAGAGGAGAGGATAGAGAGACCAGACAGGAGAGGAGAGGATAGGATAGAGAGACCAGACAGGAGAGGAGAGAGGACAGAGAGACCAGACAGGAGAGGAGAGAGAGAGGATAGAGAGACCAGACAGAGAGGAGAGGAATAGAGAGACCAACAGGAGAGGAGAGGATAGAGAGACCAGACAGGAGAGAAGAGATAGAGAAGACAGGAGAGGACAGGATAGAGAGACCAGAAGGAGAGGATAGAGAGAACCAGACAGGAGAGGATAGAGAGACCAGACAGGAGAGGAGAGGAGAGGATAGAGAGACCAGACAGGAGAGGAGAGGATAGAGAGACCAGACCGGAGAGGAGAGGATAGAGAGACCAGACAGGAGAGGAGAGGATAGAGAGACCAGACAGAGAGAGGAGAGGATAGAGAGACCAGACAGAGAGGAGAGGAGAGGGGATAGAGAGACAGCAGGAGAGGATAGAGACCAGCAGGAGAGGAGAGATAGAGAGACCAGACAGGAGAAGAGAGGATAGAGAGCCAGACAGGAGAGAGGAGGATAGAGAGACCAGACAGGAGAGGAGAGGAGATGATAGAGAGACCAGACAGGAGAGGATAGAAGACCAGACAGAGAGGAGAGGAGAGGATAGAAAACAGACAGGAGAGGAGAGATAGAGAGACCAGACAGGAGAGGAGAGGATAGAGAGACCAGACAGGAGGAGAAGAGAGGATATAGAGACCAGACAGAAGAGAGATATAGACCAGACAGGAGAGGAGAGGATAGAAAGACCGGACAGGAGAGAGGAGAGGATAGAGAGACAGACGAGAGGAGAGGATAGAGAGACCGACAGGAGAGGAGAGGTAGAGAGACCGACAGGAGAGAGAGATAGAGAGACCAGACAGAGAGGAGAGAAGGATAGAGAGACCAGACAGGAGAGGAGAGGAGAGGATAGAGAGACCGACAGGAGAGGGAGAGATAGAGAGACCAGACAGGAGAGGACAGGATAGAGAGACCAGACAGGAGAGGAGAGGATAGAGAGACCAGACAGAGAGGAGAGGATAGAGAGACCAGACAGAGAGGATAGAGAGGAGGAGAGAATGACAGGAGAGGAGAGATAGAGAACAGACAGGAGATGAGAGATAGAGAGACCAGACAGGAGAGGAGAGAATAGAGAGACCAGAGCAGGAGAGGAGAGGATAGAGAGACCAGACAGGAGAGGAGGAGGGATAGAGAGACCAGACAGAGAGGAGAGGATAGAGAGACCAGACAGGAGAGGAGAGGAAGGAGACCAGACAGGAGAGGAGAGGATAGAGAGACCAGACAGGAGAGGAGAGGAGAGGATAGAGAGACCAGACAGAGGAGAGGACAGAGAGACCAGACAGGAGAGGAGAGGAGAGGATAGAGACCAGACAGAGAGGAGAGGTAGAGAGACCAGACAGAGAGGAGAGGATAGAGAGACCAGACAGGAGAGAGAGGATAGAGAGACCGGACAGGAGAGGAGAGGAGTAGAGAGACCGACGGAGAGGAGAGGATAGAGACAACAGGAGAGGAGGGATAGAGAGACCAGTCAGAGAGGAGAGGAGAGGATATGAGACCAGACAGGAGAGGAAGAGAGACGCAGGGATATAGAAGACAGGAGAGAGAGAGAGATAGAGAGACCATCAGGAGAGGAGAGGAGATACATGGCAGGGAGGCCAGACAGAGAAGAGAGGAGAGAAGAGAGACAACAGAGAGAGAGGATAGAGAGACCAGACAGGAGAGAAAAGGGGATAGACCAGACAGAGGAGAGGAGCAGGAGAGAGATAGAGAGACCAGACAGGAGGAGGATAAGAGACCGACGGAAGGTGATAGATCAGCGGAGGACAGGATAGAGAGACCAGACAGGAGAGGAGAGGGATAGAGAGACCAGACAGAGAGGAGAGGAGAGATGAGAGACCAGACAGGAGAGGAGAGGATAGAGAGACCAGACAGGAGAGGAGAGATAGAGACCAGACAGGAGAGGAGGGGATATAGAGACCAGACAGGAGAGGAGAGGAGAGGATAGAGAGACAGACAGGAGAGGAGAGATAGAGAGACAGAGGGGAAGGATAGAGAGACCAGACAGAGAGGAAGGATAGAGAGACCAGACAGGAGAGGAGAGGATAGAGAGACCAGACAAGAGGAGAGATAGAGAGACCAGACAGGAGAGAGAGGATAGAGAGACCAGACAGGAGAGAGAGAGAGGATAGAGAGACCAGACAGGAGAGGAGAGGATAGAGAGACCAACAGGAGAGGAGAGGGAGAAGATAGAGAGACCAGACAGGAGAGGAGAGAGAGAGACCAGACAGAGAGGAGAGGATAGAGAGACCAGACAGGAGAGGAGAGGATAGAGAGACAGACAGAGAGGAGAGGATAAGAGACCAAGAGAGGAGAGGAGAGGATAGAGAGACCAGACAGGAGAGGAGAGGAATAGAGAGACCAGACAGGAGAGGAGAGGGATAGAGAGACCAACAGGAGAGGAGAGATAGAGCCAGGAGAGGAGAGGATAGAGAGACCAGTAGACAGGAGAGGAGAGATAGAGAGACCAGACAGAGAAGAGGACAAAATAGAGACAGAAGGAAGGAGTAAAGAGGAGGGAGAGGAGATAGAGAGACCAGAGGAGAGGAGAGAGATATGGCCAGCAGGAGAGGATAGAGAGACAGACAGGAGAGGAGAGAGGGAAAGACCAGACAGGAGAGGAGAGGATAGAGAGAAGACAGGAGAGGGGAGGACAGATAGAGAGAGAAGAGAGGATATAGAGACCACAGGAGAGATTAGAGACCAGACAGGAGAGGAGAGGAGGATAGAAAGACCAGACAGGAGAGGAGAGGATAGAGAGACCAGATAGAGAGAGGAGAGGATAGAGAGACCAGACAGGAGAGGAGAGAGAGAATAGAGAGATCCAGACAGGAGAGGGATAGAGAGACCAGACAGGAGAGGAGAGATAGGAGCAGAAGGAGAGGAGGATAGAGAGACCAGACAGGAGAGAGAGATAGAGAGACCAGACAGAGAGGAGAGGATAGGAGACCAGACAGAGAGGAGAGGATAGGAGAGACAGGAGAGGAGAGGATAGAGAGACCAGACAGGAGAGGAGAGGATAGAGAGACCAGACAGGAGAGGATAGAGAGACCAGGAGAGACAGGATAGAGGACCAGACAGGAAGAGAGGAAGGATAGAGATACCAGACAGGAGAGGAAGAGAGGATAGAAGACCAGACAGGAGAGGAGAGAATAGAGAGACCAGAAGGAGGGAGGATAGAGAGACCAGACAGGAGAGGAGAGGATAGAGAGACAGACAGGAGAGGACGGGTAGAGACCAGACAGAGAGGAGAGGATAGAGAGACCAGACAGAGAGGAGAGGATAGAGAGACAGACAGAGAGGAAGAGGAGAGATAGAGAGACCAGACAGAGAGGAGAGGGATAGAGAGACCAGACAGGAGAGGAGAGGAGAGGATAGGAGACCAGACAGAGAGGAGAGATAGAGAGACCAAGGGAGAGCGAGAGGAGAGGAGAAGAGAGACCAGACAGAGAGGAAGGAGAGAGACAGACAGAGAGAGAGAGAGGATAGAGAGACCAACAGGAGAGGAGAGATAGAGAGACCAGACAGAGAGGGAGGAGAATAGAGAGACCAGACAGGAGAGAGGGAGAGGATAGAGAGACCAGACAGGAGAGGAGAGGATAAGAGACCAGACAGGAGAGGAGGAGAGGATAGAGAGACCGGAGGAGAGGAGAGGATAGAGAGACCAGACAGGAGAGGAGAGGAGAGTGAATAGGAGAGACCAGACAGGAGAGGAGAGGTAGAGAGACCAGACAGGAGAGGAGAGATAGAGAGGACAGAGAGAGAAGGAGGAGAGGAAATGAGACCAGACAGGAGATAGAGAGGGGTAGAGTAGCAGACCAGACAGGAGAGGAGAGGATAAGAGACCAGACAGGAGAGGAGAGGATAAGAGACCAGACAGGAGAGGAGAGGAGAGAGAGACCAGACAGAGAGAGAGGTAGAGAGACAGACAGGACAGAGGAAGATAGAGAGACCAGACAGGAGAGGAGAGGATAGAGAGAACCAGAGAGGAGAGGATAGAGAGACCAGACAGGAGAGCGAGAGAGAGAGAGAGACCAGACAGGAGAGAGAGGGAAAGGGGAGAGAGATAGAGAGACCAGACAGGAGAGGAGAGGAAGAGAACCAGACAGGAGAGGAGAGATAGAGAACAGGAGGGAGGGAGGATAGAGAGACCAGACAGGAGAGGAGAGGATAGAGAGACCAGACAGGAGAGGAGAGGGGAGGAGAGAAGAGACCAGACAGGAGAGGAGAGATAGAGAGACCAACAGGAGAGGAGAGAGATAGAGAGACCAGACAGGAGAGGAGAGGACAGAGAGACCAGACAGAGAGGAGAGATAGAGAGACCAGACAGGGAGGAGAGGAGAGGAATAGAGAGACCAGACAGGAGAGGAGAGGATAGAGAGACCAGACAAGGAGAGGAGAGGATAGAGAGACCAACAGAGAGGGAGAGGATAGAGAGACCGACAGGGAGAGAGAGAGGATAGAGAGACGAGGAGAGGAGAGGATAGAGAGACTCAGACAGGAGAGGAGAGGATAGAGAGACCAGACAGGAGAGGAGAGGATAGAGAGACCAGAAGAGAGACACAGAGAGGAGAGGAGGTAGAGAGACCAGACAGAGAGGAGAGGATAGAGAGACCAGACAGGAGAGGAGAGGATAGGCAAAAGCAGACAGGAGAGAGGAGAGGATAGAGAGACCAGACAGGAGAGGAGATGGAGACCAGACAGGGAGGAGGTAGAGATAGAGAGACCAGACAGGAGAGGAGAGGAAGAGAGACGACAGGAGAGGAGAGGATAGAGAGACCAGACAGGAGAGGAGAGGATAGAGAGACCAGACAGGAGAGGAGAGGATAGAGAGACCAGACAGGAGAGGAGAGGATAGAGAGACCAGACAGGAGAGGAGAGGATAGAGAGACTCAGACAGAGAGGAGAGGATAGAGAACAGAGGAGAGAGAGAGATGAGAGACCAGACAGGAGAGGAGGGTAGGAGACCAGACAGGAGAGGAGAGGAGAGGATAGAGAGACCAGACAGAGAGGAGAGGATAGAAGACCAGACAGGAGAGGAGAGGATAGAGGACCAGACAGAGAGGACAGGATAGAGAGACCAGACAGGAGAGGAGAGGATAGAGAGACCAGACAGGAGAGGAGAGGAGGGATAGAGAGACCAGACAGGAGAGAGGATAGAGAGACCGACAGGAGAGAATAGAGAGACCAGACAGGAGAAGAGGATAGAGAGACCAGACAGGAGAGGAGAGGATGAGGACCAGACAGGAGAAGGGCAGGAGGAAGAGAGACCAGACAGGAGAGGGAGGATAGAGAGAGACGAGGAGAGAAGAGACCAGACAGAGAGGAGGAGAGGAGGATAGAGAGACCGACAGAGAGAGGATAGAGAGACCAGAAGAGAGGAGAATAGAGAGACCAGACAGGAGAGGAGAGGATAGAGAGACCAGACAGGAGAGAGAGGGATAGAGAGACCAGACAGGAGAGGACGGTAAGAGACCAGACAGGAGAGGAAAGGCCGCAGGGGGAGAGAGAGATAGAGAGGACGAGAGGATAGAGAGACCAGACAGGAGAGGAGAGGATAGAGAGACCAGACAGGAGAGGAGAGGAGAGGATAGAGAGACCAGACAGGAGAGGAGAGGAGAGGATAGAGAGACCAGACAGAGAGAGGAGAGTGAGAGAGAACCAGACAGGAGAGGAGAGGAGGATAGAGAGACCAGACAGAGAGGAGAGGAGAGGATAGAGAGACCAACAGAGAGGAGAGAGAGCAGACAGGAGAGAGAGGATAGAGAGCCAGCAGAGAGGAGAGGATAGAGAGACCAGAAGGGAGAGGAGAGATAGAGAGACAGACAGGAGAGGAGAGGATAAGAGACCAGACAGGAGAGGAGAGGAGAGGATAGAGAGACCAGACAGGAGGAGAGGATAGAGAGACCAGACAGGAGAGGAGAGAGGATAGAGAGACCAGACAGGAGAGGAGAGGATAGAGAGACCAGACAGGAGAGGAGAGGATAGAGAGACCAGACAGAGAGAGGAGAGGATAGAGAGACCAGACAGGAGAGGAGAGAGATGAGAGACCAGACAGGAGAGGAGAGGATAGAGAGACCAGACAGAGAGAGGAGAGGATAGAGACCAGACAGGAGAGGAGAGGATAGAGAGACCAGACAGGAGAGGAGAGGATAGAGAGACCAACAGGAGAGGAGAGGATAGAGAGCAGACAGGAGAGGAGAGGATAGAGAGACCGACAGGAGAGGATAGAGACAAGGAGAGGATGAGAGACCAGACAGAGAGAGGAGAGGATAGAGAGACCAGACGGAGAGGAGAGATAGAGAGACCAGACAGGAGAGGAGAGGATAGAGAGACCAGACAGGAGAGGAGAGGATAGAGAGACCAGACAGGAGAGGAGAGGATAGAGAGAACAGGAGAGGAGGGAGAGGAGAGGAGAGGACGACAGGAGAGGATAGAGAGACCAGACAGGAGAGGAGAGGATAGAGAGACCGGACAGGAGAGGAGAGGATAGAGAGACCAGACAGGAGAGGAGAGGAGATAGAGACCGTCAGAGAGGAGAGAGAGATATAAGACCAGACAGAGAGATAGGGCAGAGAGGAGAGGAGAGATAGGAGACCAGCAGGAGAGGAGAGGATAGAGAGACGACAGGAGAGGAGAGATAGAGAGACCAGACAGAGAGGAGAGAGAGGATAGGAGACAGAAGGAGAGGATAAGAGACCAGACAGGAGAGGAGAGGATAGAGAGACCAGACAGGAGAGGAGAGATAAGAAAACGACAGGAGAGGAGAGGATAGAGAGACAGACAGGAGAGGAGAGGGAGGATAGAGAGACCAGACAGGAGAGGAGAGGATAGAGAGACCAGACAGGAGAGGAGAGGGATAGAGACAGACAGGAGAGGAGGATAGGAGAGGGGAGAGATAGAGACAGACAGGAGAGGAGAGGATAGAGAGACCAGACAGGAGAGGAGAGGATAGAGAGACCAGACAGGAGAGAGAGAGGATAGAGAGACCAGACAGGAGAGGAAGATAGAGAGACAGACAGGAAGGAGAGGAGAGGATAGAGAGACCAGACAGGAGAGGAGAGATAGAGACGCGAAGGATAGAGAGACCAGCAGAGGAAGAGAGGAGAGGATAGAGAGACCAGACAGGAGAGGAGAGGATAGAGAGACTAGACAGGAGAGGAGAGGGTAGAGAGACCAGACAGAGAGGAGAGGAGAGGATAGAGAGACCAGACAGGAGAGGAGAGAGAGAAGAGACCAGACAGGGAGAGATAGAGAGACCAGACAGAGAGGAGAGGATAGAGAGACCAGACAGAGAGGGAGAGAGAGAGAGACCAACAAGAGGAGGATAGAGAGACCAGACAGAGAAGAGTGGAGAGGAGAGGATAGAGACAGCAGGAGAGGAGAGGATAGAGAGACCAGACAGGAGAGGAGAGGATAGAGAGACCAGACAGGAGAGGAGAGGATAGAGAGACCAGACAGGAGAGGAGAGGAGGAAGAGAGACCAGACAGGAGAGGAGAGGATAGAGAGACCAGACAGGAGAGGAGAGAGAGATAGAGAGACCAGAAGGAGAGGAGAGGATAGGAGACCAGACAGAGAGAGAGGATAGAGGACAGAGGAGATAACAGACAGGAGAGAGACGGATAGAGAGAGACAGGAGAGGATAGAGAGACACAGGAGAGGATAGAGACCAGACGAGAGAGAGATAGAGAGCCGACAGGAGAGGAGGATAGAGAGACCAGACAGGAGAGGAGAGATAGAGAGCCAGACAGGAGAGAGAGGATAGAGAGACCAGACAGAGAGGAGAGGATAGAGAGACCAGACAGGAGAGGAGAGATAGAGAGACCAGACAGGAGAGACGATAGAGAGAAGAGGGAGAGAGAGAGAGACCAGAAGAGGATAGAGAGACCAGACAGGAGAGGAGAGGATAGAGAGACCAGACAGGAGAGGAGAGGAGAGAGAGACCAGACAGGAGAGAGAGAGGAGAGGATAGAGAAGAAGGGGGATAGAGAGACCAGACAGGGAAATAGAGAGACCAGACAGGAGAGAGAGGATAGAGAGACCAGAAGGAAGAGAGAGAGACAGAAGAGAGGAGAGGCTAGAGAGACCAGACAGGAGAGGAGAGGATGAGAGAAGCAGGAGAGGAGAGGATAGAGAGACCAGACAGGGAGAAGAGAGGATAAGAACCAGACAGAGAGGAGATAGAGAGAACAGACAGGAGAGGAGAGGAGAGGATAGAGAGACAGACAAGGAGAGATAAAGACCGACAGGAGAGGAGAAGAGGACAGAAGAGGAGATAGGAGACCGACAGGAGACGAGAGGATAGAGAGACCAGACAGAGAGGAGAGGACAGAGAGACCAACAGAGAGGAGAGGATAGAGAGACCAGACAGGAGAGGAGAGGATAGAGAGACCAGACAGGAGAGGAGAGATAGAGAGACCAGACAGGAGAGGACAGGATAGAGAGACCAGACAGGAGAGGAGAGAGAGACCAGACAGAGAGGAAGGAGAGGATAGAGAGACCAGACAGGAGAGGAGAGAGATAGAGAGACCAGACAGGAGAGGAGAATAGAGAGACCAGACAGGAGAAGAGATAGAGAGACCAAGGAGAGGAGAGGATAGAGAGACGACAGAGAGGAGAGGATAGAGACCAGATAAAGAGTAAGCCAGAGGGAGAGAGACCACGAAGATAGAGAGACCAACAGGAGAGGAGAGGATAGAGAGACCAGACAGGAGAGGACAGGAGAGGATAGAGAGACCAGACAGAGAGGAGAGAGAGGATAGAGAGACCAGACAGGAGAGGAAAGAGGATAGAGAGACCAGACAGGAGAGGAGAGGAGAGGATAGAGAGACCAGACAGGAGAGGAGAGGAGGGATAGAGAGACCAGACAGGAGAGAGAGGATAGAGAGACAGACAGAGAGGAGAGGATAGAGAGACCAGACAGGAGAGGAGAGGAGAGGATAGAGAGACCAGACAGGAGAGGACAGGGTAGAGAGACCAGACAGGAGAGGAGAGGAGAGGATAGAGAGACCAGACAGGAGAGGAGAGGATAGAGAGCAGAAGGAGAGGAGAGGAGAGGATAGAGAGACCAGACAGGAGAGGAGAGGATAGAGAGACCAGACAGGAGAGGAGAGGCTAGAGAGACCAGACAGGAGAGGAGAGGATAGAGAGACCAGACAGGAGAGGAGAGGATAGGATAGAGAGACCAGACAGGAGAGGAGAGGATAGAGAGACCAGACAGGAGAGGAGAGGAGAGGATAGAGAGACCAGACAGGAGAGGAGAGAGATAGAGAGACCGGGGAGGAGAGGATAGAGAGACCAGACAGGAGAGAAGAGGATAGAGAGAACCAGACAGGAGAGGACTAGAGAGACCAGACAGGAGAGGATAGAGAGACCGGAGAGATAGAGAGACCAGACAGAGAGGAGAGAGAGGATAGAGAGACCAGACAGGAGAGGAGAGGATAGAGAGACAGACAGGGAGAGGAGAGGATAGAGAGACCAGACAGGAGAGGAGAGGATAGAGAGACCAGACGGAGAGGAGAGAGAGAGGATAGAAAGACCAGACAGGAGAGGAGAGGATAGAGAGACCAGACAGAGAGGGAGAGGATAGAGAGACCAGACAGAGAGGAGAAGAGAGGATATAGAGACCAGACAGAAGAGGATATAGAGACCAGACAGGAGAGGAGAGGATAGAAAGACCAGACAGGAGAGGAGAGGATAGAGAGACAGACAGGAGAGGAGAGGATAGAGAGACCAGACAGGAGAGGAGAGGATAGAGAGACCAGACAGGAGAGGAGAGGATGGAGAGACCAGACAGAGGAGAGGATAGAGAGACCACAGGAGAGAGGAAATAAGAAAGAGAGGAGAGATAGAAGACCAGACAGGAGAGGAGAGGAAAGATAGAGAACAGACAGAGAGGAGGGATAAGAGACCAGACAGGAGAGAGAGGATAGAGAGACCAGACAGGAGAGGGGTGGGAAAGAGGATAGAGAAAGCAGAGAGACAGGATAGAGAGACCAGACAGGAAGGGAGAGGAGAGGATAGAGATACCAGACAGGAGAGGATAGAGAGACCAGACAGGAGAGGATAGAATAGAGAGACCAGACAGGAGAGGAGAGGATAGAGAGACCAGTCAGGAGAGGAGAGGAGAGGATATAGAGACCAGACAGGAGAGGATAGAGAGACCAGACAGGAGAGGAGAGGATATAGAGACCAGACAGGAGAGGAGAGGATAGAGAGACCAGACAGGAGAGGAGAGGAGAGGATAGAGAGACCAGTCAAGAGAGAGGAGAGGATATAGAGACCGACAGGAGAGGATGAGAGACCAGACAGGAGAGGAGGAGAGAGAGATAGAAAGACCAGACAGGAGAGGAGAGGATAGAGAGACCAGACAGGAGAAGAAGGATAGAAGACAGACAGGAGAGGAGAGAGAGGATAGAGAGACCAGACAGAGAGGAGAGATAGAGAGACCAGACAGAGAGGAGAGGAGAGGATAGAGAGACCAGACAAGAGGACAGGGAAGAGAACCAACAGAGAGGAGAGGATAGAGAGACCAGACAGGAGAGGAGAGGATAGAGAGACCAGACAGGAGAGGAGAGGATAGAGAGACCAGACAGGAGAGGAGAGGAGAGGATAGAGAGACCAGACAGGAGAGGAGAGGATAGAGAGACCAGACAGGAGAGGAGAGGATAGAGAGACCAGACAGGAGAGGAGAGGATAGAGAGACCAGACAGGAGAGGAGAGGATAGAGAGACCAGACAGGAGAGGAGAGGATAGAGAGACCAGACAGAGAGGGAGAGAAGAGACAGACAGGTGAGGTAGAGAGACAGACAGGAGAGGAGAGGATAGAGAGACCAGACAGGAGAGGAGAGGATAGAGAGACCAGACAGGAGAGGAGAGGATAGAGAGACCAGACAGGAGAGGAGAGGAGAGGATAGAGAGACCAGTCAGGAGAGGAGAGGAGATGATATAGAGACCAGACAGGAGAGGATAGAGAGACCAGACAGGAGAGGAGAGGAGAGGATAGAAAGACCAGACAGGAGAGGAGAGGATAGAGAGACCAGACAGGAGAGGAGAGGATAGAGAGACCAGACAGGAGAGGAGAAGAGAGGATATAGAGACCAGACAGAAGAGGATATAGAGACCAGACAGGAGAGGAGAGGATAGAAAGCCAGACAGAGAATAGAGAACAACAGGAGATGAGAGGACACAGACAGAAGACAGATAGAGAGACGACAGAGAGGAGGATAGAGAGACCGACAGAGAGGACAGGATAGAGAGACCAGACAGAGAGGAGAGGATAGGGACCAGACAGGAGAGGAGAGGAGAGATAGAGAGACCAGACAGGAGAGGAGAGGATAGAGAGACCAGACAGGAGAGGAGAGGGAAGATAGAGAACCAGACAGGAGAGGAGAGGAATAGAGAGACCAGACAGGAGAGGAGAGGATAGAGAGACCAGACAGAGAGGAGAGGGATAGAGAGACCAGACAGGAGAGGATAGAGAGACCAGACAGAGAGACAGATAGAGAGACCAGACAGGAAGGGAGAGGAGAGGATAGAGATACCAGACAGGAGAGGACAGGAGAGGATAGAGAGACCAGACAGGAGAGGAGAGAATAGAGAGACCAGACAGGAGAGGAGAGGCTAGAGAGACCAGTCAGGAGAGGAGAGGAGAGGATATAGAGACCAGACAGGAGAGGATAGAGAGACCAGACAGGAGAGGAGAGGATATAGAGACCAGACAGGAGAGGAGAGGATAGAGAGACCAGACAGGAGAGGAGAGGATAGAGAGACCAGTCAGGAGAGGAGAGGCTAGAGAGACCAGACAGGAGAGGAGAGGAGAGGATAGAGAGAACAGACAGGAGAGGAGAGGCTAGAGAGACCAGACAGGAGAGGAGAGGATAGAGAGACCAGACAGGAGAGGAGAGGATAGATAGAGAGACCAGACAGAGAGGAGAGGAGAGGATAGAGAGACCAGACAAGAAGGGAGAGGATAGAGAGACCAGACAGGAGAGGAGAGGAGAGGATAGAGAGACCAGACAGAGAGAGGAGAGGATAGAGAGACCAGACAGGAGAGGAGAGGATAGAGAGACCGGACAGAAGAAGAGGATAGAGAGACCAGACAGGAGAGGACAGGATAGAGAGACCAGACAGAAGAGAGGATAGAGAGACCAGACAGGAGATAAGACCGAGAGGAGAGGAGGATAGACCAGACAGGAAGGAGAGGAGAGGATAGAGAGACCAACCGGAGAGGAGAGGATAGAGAGACCAGACAGGAGAGGAGAGGATAGAGAGACCAGACAGAGAGGAGAGAGAGGATAGAGAGACCAGACAGGAGAGGAGAGGATAGAGAGACCAGACAGGAGAGGAGAGGAGATAGAGAGACCAGACAGAGAGGAGAGGATAGAGAGACCAGAAGAGAGAGAGGATAGAAACCGACAGAGAGAGAGAGGATAGAGAGACCAGACAGAGAGGAGAGAGGATAGAGAGACCGACAGGAGAGGAGGGGGTAGAGAGACCAGACAGGAGAGGAGGGAGAGCAGACAGGAGAGGAGAGGAGAGATGGAGACCAGACAGGAGAGGAGAGGAATAAGAGACCAGAGAGAGGAGAGGAGAGAGAGACAGACAGAGAGGAGAGATAGAGAGACCAGACGAGAGGAGGAGGATAGAGAGACCAGACAGGAGAGGAGAGGATAGAGAACCAGACAGGAGAGGAGAGGAGAGATAGAGAGACCAGACAGGAGAGGAGAGGATAGAGAGACCAGACAGGAGAGAGAGAGATAGAGAGACCAGACAGAGAGGAGAGGATAGAGAGACCAGACAGGAGGGACAGGATAAGAGACCAGACAGAGAGGAGGGATAAGAGACCAGACGAGAGGAGAGGAATAGAGAGACCAGACAGGAGAGGAGAGGATAGAGAGACCAGACAGGAGAGGAGAGGATAGAGAGACCGGACAGAGAGAGGAGAGAGATAGAGAGACCAGACAGGAGAGGAGAGGATAGAGAGACCAGACAGGAGAGGAGAGGATAGAGAGACCAGACGGAGGGAGGAGAGGATAGAGAGACCAGACAGGAGAGGATAGAGAGACCAGACAGGAGAGGAGAGGATAGAGAGACCAGACAGGAGAGGAGAGGATAGAGAGACCAGACAGGAGAGGAGAGGAGAGGATAGAGAGACCAGTCAGGAGAGGAGAGGAGAGGAGAGAGAGACCAGACAGGAGAGGATGGGACCAGACAGAGGAGGAGGATAGAGAGCCAGACAGGAGAGGAGAGATAGAGAGACCAGACAGAGAGGAGAGAGAGATAGAGAGAATAAGAGAGAGAGGAGGATAGAGAGCAAAGGAGAATGATAGAGAGACCAGACAGGAGAGAGAGGAGAGATAGAGAACCGACAAGAGGAGAGGATGAGAGACCAACAGGAAGGAGAGGATAGAGACCAGACAGAGAGGAGAGGAGAGGTATGAGACGAGAGGATAGAGACGAGAGGAGGATAAGAGACCAGACAAGAGGAGAGTAGGAAGAGAGAGAGAGAGAGGATAGAGAGACAACAGGAGGAGAGAGAGGATAGAGAGACCAGACAGGAGAGGAGAGGAATAGAGAGACCAGACAGAGAGGAGAGGAGAGGATAGAGAGACCAGACAAGGAGAGGATAGAACCAGACAGGAGGAGAGGAGAGGAAGAGAGACCAGACAGGAGAGGAGAGGAGAGAGAGACCAGACAGAGAGAGGAGAGGACAGAGAGACCAGACAGGAGAGGAGAGAGGATAGAGAGACCAGACAGAGAGAGGAGAGGAGAGGATAGAGAGACAGACAGGAGAGGAGAGGATAGAGAGACCAGACAGGAGAGGAGAGAGGAGAGGATAGAGAGACCAGACAGGAGAGGAGAGGCGAGAGAGACCAGACAGGAGAGGAAGAGGATAGAGAGACCAGACAGGAGAGAAAGAGATCAGACAGAGAGAGGGAGAGAAAGGAGAGGATAGAGAGACAGACAGGAGAGGAGAGATAGAGAGACCAGACAGAGAGGAGAGGATAGAGAGACGACAGGAGAGGAGAGGATAGAGAGACCAGACAGGAGAGGAGAGATAGAGAGACCAGACAGAGGAGAGATAGAGAGACCGACAGGAGAGGAGAGGATAGAGAGACCAGACAGGAGAGGAAGGATGAGAGACAGAGGAGAGGATAGAGAGACTAGACAGGAGAGGAGAGGATAGAGAGACCAGACAGGAGAGAGAGAGAGAGTAGAGAGGTAAGGATAAGACCAGACAGAGAGGAGAGATAGAGAGACCAGACAGGAGAAGAGGATAGAGAGACCAGACAGGAGAGAGAGGATAGAGAGACCAGACAGGAGAGGAGAGAATGATAGGAGCCAGACAGGAGAGGATAGAGAGACAGAAGGAGAGAGAGGATAGAAAACCAGACAGGAGAGGAGAGAGATAGAGAGACCAGACAGGAGAGGAGAGGATAGAGAGACCGAGAGAGAGAGAGAGGATAGAGAGACCAGAGAAGAGATATGAACAGACGGGATAGAGAGAACAGGAGGAGGATAGAGAGACCAGACAGGAGAAAAGAGAGGATAGAGAGACCAGACAGGAGAGTGAGAGGATAGAGAGACCAGACAGGAGAGGAGAGGATAGAGAGACCAGACAGGAGAGGACAGGATAGAGAGACCAACAGGAGAGGAGAGGATAGAGAGACCCGGAGGGAGAGGAGAGGATAGAGAGACCAGAAGAGAGGAGAGGATAGAGAGACCAGACAGGAGAGGAGAGGAGAGGATAGAGAGACCAGACAGGAGAGGAGAGGATAGAGAGACCAGACAGGAGAGGAGAGATAGAGAGACAGAAGGAGAGGAGAGGATAGAGGACGGAGAGGAGAGGATAGAGAGACCAGACAGAGAACAGATGGAGACCAGAAGGAAAGGGAGAGGAGAGGATAGAGATACCAGACAGGAGAGGACAGGAGAGGATAGAGAGACCAGACAGGAGAGGAGAGAATAGAGAACCAGACAGAGAGGAGAGACAGAGAGACCAGACAGGAAAGAACAGGCAGAGAGGAGAGGATATAGAGACCAGACAGGAGAGGATAGAGAGACAGACAGGAGAGGAGAGAGATATAGAGACCAGACAGGAGAGGAGAGGATAGAGAGACCAGCAGGAGAGGAGAGGAGAGATAGAGAGACACAGGAGAGGAGAGGATATAGAGACCAGAAGGAGAGGATAGAGAGACAGACAGGAGAGAGAGAGGAGAGGAGAGGACAGACAGGAGAGGAGAGATAGAGACAGAAGAGAGGAGAGGGAGAGATAGAGAGACCAGACAGAGAGAGGGGAAGAGGGAGATAAGACCAGACGGAGAGAGAGATAGAGAAGACCAGACAGGAGAGGAGAGAGAGGATAGAGAGACTGGGGGGTAGGGACCAGAAGGAGAGGATAGAGAGACCAGACAGAGAGAGGAGAGGAGAGGATAGAAAGACCAGACAGGAGAGGAGAAGAGAGATATAGAGACCAGACAGGAGAGGATAGAGAGACCAGACAGAGAAGAGAGAGGATAGAGCGACAGGAGAGGAGAGGATAGAGAGACCAGACAGGAGAGGAGAGGATAGAGAGACCAGACAGGAGAGGAGAGATAGAGAGACCAGACAGGAGAGGAGAGGATAGAGAGACCAGACAGGAGAGGGAGAGGATAGAGAGACCAGACAGGAGAGAGAGGATAGAGAGACCAGACAGGAGAGGAGAGGAGAGATAGAGAGACCAGACAGAGAGGAAGAGGATAGAGAGACCAGACAGGAGAGGGAGAGGAGAAGATAGAGAGACCGGACAGGAGAGGAGAGGATGAGAGACCAGACAGAGAGGAGAGGATAGAGAGACCAGACAGGAGAGGAGAGGATAGAGAGACCAGACAGGAGAGGATAGAGAGACCAGACAGGAGAGGACGATAGAGAGACCAGACAGGAAGGAGAGGAGAGGAGAGGTCAGACAGGAGAGAACGGAGATGATAGAGAGACCAGACAGAGAGAGAGAATAGAGAGACCAGACAGAGAGGAGAGAGATAGAGAGACAGACAGAGAGGAGAGGATAGGATAGAGAGACCAACAGAGAGAGAGAGGATAGAGAGACAGACAGGAGAGGAGAGGAGAGGATAGAGAGACCAGACAGGAGAGGAGAGGATAGAGAGAACTCGGACAGGAGAGGAGAGGATAGAGAGAAGCAGAGAGAAGAGGATAGAGAGACCAGACGGAGAGTGACAGGATAGAGAGACAGACAGGAGAGATAGAGAGACCAGACAGGAGAGGAGAGGAGAGGATAGAGAGACCACAGGAGAGGAGAGGATAGAGAGACCGGAGAGGAGGGATAGAGAGACCAGACAGAGAGGAGAGATAGAGAGACCAGACAGGAGAGGAGAGGATAGAGAGACCAACAGGAGAGGAGAGGATAGAGAGACCAGACAGGAGAGGAGAGGAGGGATAGAGAGACCAGACAGGAGAGGATAAGAGCAGACAGAGAGGAGAGGATAGAGAGACCAGACAGGAGAGAGAGAGGAGAATAGAGAGACCAGACAGAAGGGGAGAGGAGAGGATAGAGAGACCGACAGGAGAGGACATGAGAGGATAGAGAGACAGACAGGAGAGGAGAGAATAGAGAGACCGGACAGAGAGGAGAGGATAGAGAGACCAGACAGGAGAGAGAGAAGCAGAGAGACCGGACAGGAGAGGAGAGGACAGAGAGAATCAGACAGGAGAGGAGAGGATAGAGAGACCAGACAGGAGAGGAGAGGATAGAGAGACCAGACAGGAGGGAGAGATAGAGAGACCAGACAGGAGAGGAGAGATAGAGAGACCAGACAGGAGAGGAGAGGAGAGGATAGAGAGACCAGACAGGAGAGGAGAGGATAGAGAGACCAGACAGAGAGGAGAGGAATAGAGAGACCAGACAGGAGAGGAGAGGATAGAGAGACCAGTCAGAGAGGAGAGAGGATAGAGAGACCAGACAGGAGAGGAGAGGATAGAGAGACGACAGGAGGGAGAGAGATAGAGAGACCAGACAGGAGAGGAGAGATAGAGAGACCAGACAGGAGAGAGAGAAAGATAGAGAGACCAGACAGTGAGAGGAGAGGATAGAAGAGACCAGACAGGAGAGGAGAGGAGAGGATAGAGAGACCAGACAGGAGAGGAGAGGATAGAGAGACCAGACAGAGAGGAGAGGATAGAGAGACCAGACAGGAGAGGAGAGGATAGAGAGACCGAGACAGAGAGACAGATAGAGAGACAGATAGGAGAGGAAGGATAGAGAGACAACAGAGGGAGGAGAGATGAGAGACCAGACAGGAGAGGAGAGGATAGAGAGACCAGACAGAGAGAGAGAGGATAGAGAGACCAGACAGGAGAGGAGAAGAGGATAGAGAGACCAGACAGAGAGGAGGAATAGAGAGACCAGACAGGAGAGGAGAGGCTAGAGAGACAGACAGGAGAGGAAGGATAGAGAGACCGACAGGAGAGGAGAGGAGAGGATAGAGAGACCGGACAGGAGAGGAGAGGAGAGGATAGAGAGACCAGACAGGGAGAGGAGAGGAGAGGATAGAGAGACCAGACAGGAGAGGAGAGGATAGAGAGACCAGACAGGAGAGAGAGAGGATAGAGAGACCAGTCAAGGAGAGGATAGAGAGACCAACAGGAGAGGAGAGGAGAGAGAGACCAGACAGAGGGAGGAAGAGAAGACAGGAGAGGAGAGGATAGAGAGACCAGACAGGAGAGAGAGAGGAGAGGAGATAGAGAGACCGGACAGGAGAGGAGAGTGATAGAGAGACCAGACAGAGAGAGAGATAGAGAGACCAGACAGGAGAGGAGAGGATGAGAGACCAGTAGGAGAGGAGAGGATAGAGAGACCAGACAGGAGAGAGAGAGTGATAGAGAGACCCAGACAGGAGGGGAGAGGATAGAGACCAGACAGGAGAGGAGAGGATAGAGAGACCAGACAGGAGAGGAGAGGATAGAGAGACCAGACAGGATACGAAAGGATAGAGAGAACAGACAGGAGAGGAGAGTGATAGAGAGACCAGACAGAGAGAGAGAGGGATAGAGAGACCAGACAGAGAGGAGAGGAGAGGATAGAGAGACAGCAGTGGTGCTTAAAGTCTATGAGGGGATATAGGTGGACAATTACTATCTCTACCATATTGTCAATCATATTTTTTTGGAGTGGTGGCAACATTAGCAGAGCCTCCGCTGTTAAATGAATACACATTGCACACACAGCCACCCACCCAGATTTCCAGCGTTTATGAGTCCTTAACTTACCCTGGCAGACATAACAGAGCAAAACCCCTTGGGCTGAGGTACCGAGCTGTATTTAGACATACCACTGTCTGCAGCCAAACAGCCAACCCCTTTATAAATGACATGCATAGTTCTATATGTAGACAACCCTGAGCCTAGGAGACAAGACACCCAAACACCATCCTAATGGCCCAAACAGTCATACAGTGACTGGACCACAGCTGATTACAGATAAGAGGAGAGGGAGACAAGGGAGAGGGATGGAGAAGAGAAGGAGAGGAGGAGAGGAAGGGAGAGGGGGTAGAGGGAAGGGGAAGGTGTAGGAGGAGATAAGGAGAGGAGGAGAGGAAGGTAGAGAATATATAAGGAGAGGAAGTGCAGAAGAGGAGAGGAAAGGCAGAGGATGAGATAAATGAGATGATGAGATAAAGGCAGAGGGAGAAGATGGAAGGAGAGAGAAGATGACAGGTATGAGGAGAGATAGGTAGAGGAGGAGAGGAAGGAGATAAGGTTAGATGAGAAGAGGCAGGTAGAAGAGAGAGAATGAGAGAGAGACAGAGAAGAGATAGAGGAGAAGATGAAGACAGATGAGAGGAAGGCAGAGGATGAGGAAGCCAGAGGATGAGAGGAAGGTAGAGGAGGAGAGGAGAGGATAGAGAGACCAGACGAGGAGGGATAGAGAGACAGACAGGAGAGGAGAGGAGAGGATAGAGAGACAGACAGGGAGAGGAGAGGATAGAGAGACCAGACAGGAGAGAGAGGAGAGGATAGAGAGACCAGACAGGAGAGGAGAGGAGAGGAGAGGATGGGACCAGACAGGAGAGGAGAGGATAGAGAGACCAGACAGGATATGAGAGGATAGAGGACCAACAGGAGAGGAGAGGAGAGGATAGAGAGACCAGACAGGAGAGGAGAGGATAGAGAGACCAGACAGGAGAGGAGAGGATAGAGAGACCAGACAGGAGAGGAGAGGATAGAGAGACCAGACAGGAGAGGACAGGATAGAGAGACCAGATAGGAGAGGAGAGGATAGAGACACAAACAGGAGTAAGAAGGAGAGGAGAGGAGAGGAGAGGATAGAGAGACCAGACAGGAGAGGAGAGGATAGAGAGACCAGACAGGAGAGGAGGGAGATGAGAGACCACAGGAGAGGAGAGATAGGAGACCAGACAGAGAGGAGAGGATAGAGGACCAGACAGGAGAGGAGAGGCTAGAGAGACCAGAGGAGAGAGAGGAAGAGACCCAGAGAGGAGAGGAGGATAGAGAGACCAGAAGGGAGGAGAGGATGAGAGACCAGACGAGAGAGAGGAGAGATAGAGGAGACCAGACAGGAGAGGAGATGACAGAGAGACCAGACAGGAGAGGAGAGGATAGAGAACCAGTAGGGAGAGGAGAGGATAGAGAGACCAGACAGGAGAGGAGAGGATAGAGAGACCAGACAGGAGAGGAGAGGATAGAGAGACCGGAGAGGAGAGGAGAGGATAGAGAGACCAGACAGGAGGGAGGAGAGGAGAGGATAGAGAGACCAGACAGGAGAGGAGAGGATAGAGAGACCAGACAGGAGAGAGAGGATAGAGAGCGCAGGAGGAGAGATAGAGACCAGACAGAGAGAGGAGAGGATAGAGAGACCAGACAGGAGAGGAGAGGATAGAGAGACAGACAGGAGGGAGGATAGAAGACAGAAGAGAGGACAAGAGACCAGACAGGAGGGAAAGAGACCGATAGCCACACTAAAGAGACGGACCCCCCATAACTGGGGCAGACCGATAAAATAGTTAAATCGGCGATAGAGAGATGCAGAGAAATGAGAGAATGAGATAGAAGGCAGAAGAGGAGAATGGAGAGGATGAGACAAGGAGAGAAGGAGAGAAAGGGTAGATGAGATGAAGCAGAGGAGAAGATGAAGGTATGGATGAGGTAGAGATAGAGAGGAAGGTAAAGAGAAGGTAGAGAAAGGGAAGGCAGAGAAGGAGAGGATAAGGGTAGAGGAGGAGAGGAGAGAGAAGAGGAAGATAGACGAGAAGAGGGGAAGGTAGAGGAGGAGAGGAAGGCAGAGGAGGTAGAGGAGAGGATAGAGAGACCAGACAGAGAGGAGAAGAGGATAGAGAGACCAGACAGTGAGAGGAGAGGATAGAGAGACCAGACAGGAGAGAGAGGAGAGGATAGAGAGACCAGATCAGGAGAGGAGAGAGAGAGAGGAGGGATAGAGAGACCAGACAGGAGAGGAGAGGATAGAGAGACCAGACAGGATATGAGAGGATAGAGAGACCAGACAGGAGAGGAGAGAGAGGATAGAGAGACCAGACAGGAGAGGAGAGGATAGAGAGACTAGACAGGAGAGGAGAGGAAAGAGAGACCAGACAGGAGAGGGAGAGAGGATAGAGAGACCAGACAGGAGAGACTAGGATAGAGAGACCAGATAGGAGAGGAGAGGATAGAGAGACACGATAGAGAAGACAGGAGAGGAGAGGATAGAGAGACCAGACAGGAGAGGAGAGGATAGAGAGACCAGACAGGAGAGGAGAGGATAGAGAGACCAGACAGAGAGGAGAGAGAGGATAGAGAGACCAGACAGGAGAGGAGAGGATAGAGAGACCAGACAGGAGAGGAGAGGGCTAGAGAGACCAGACAGAGAGAGAGATAGAGAGACCAGACAGAGAGAGGAGAGGAGAGGATAGAGAGACCAGACAGGAGAGGAGAGGATAGAGAGACCAGACAGGAGAGCAGAGGAGAGGATGAGAGACAACAGGAGAGGAGATATAGAGAGACCAGACAGGAGAGGAGAGAGATAGAGAGACAGTCAGGGAGAGAGAGATAGAGAGACCAGACAGGAGAGGAGAGGATAGAGAGACCAGACAGGAGTGGAGAGGATAGAGAGACCAGACAGGAGAGGAGAGATAGAGAGACCAGACAGAGAGGAGAGAGAGATGAGAGACCAGACAGGAGAGAGAGGATAGAGAACACAGGAGAGGAGAGGATAGAGAGACCAGACAGGAGAGGAGAGGATAGAGAGACCAACAGAGGGAGAGATAGAGAGACAGAAGGAGAGGAGAGGATAGAGAGACCGACAGGAGGGAGAGGATAGAGAGACCAGACGGGAGAGAGAGGATAGAGAGACCAGACAGGAGAGGAGAGGGATAGAGAGACCAGACAGGAGAGGAGAGGAGAGAGAGACCAGACAGGAGAGGAGAGGATAGAGAGGACGACGGAGAGGAGAGAGAGAGGAGAGGATAGAGAGACAGCAGGGTGTATAAAGCTCATGGGGATACTGGGATGATCAATGCTATCTCCCACCATATTGTCAATCATATTTTTTTGGAGTGGTGGCAAATATTTAGCAGAGCTCCGCGTTAAATAATACACATTGCACACACACAACCACCCACCCAGACTTCCAGCTTATGAGTCCTTACCCGCCAGACATAACAGAGAAAACCCCTTGGGCTGGAGGTACCCAGCTGTATTTAGACATACCACTGTCTGTAGCCAACAGCCAACCCCTTTATAAATGACATGCATAGTTCTATATGTAGACAACTCTGAGCCTAGGAGACAAGGGGACACCTAAACACCATTCTAATGGCCCTAAACAGTCATATAGTGGTTTGACTACAGCTGATCACAGATAAGAGGAGAGGGAGACAAGGAGAGGGAGCGGAGAAGAGAAGGAGATGATGAGATAATGGGAGAGGATGAGAGAAATGTAGGGCAAGGGAGGAGGAGATAACGAGAGGGGAGATGAAGGCAGAGTAATGATATATAGGAGAGGAAGGTAGAAGATGAGATAAGTAGAGAGATGATGACAACGAGAGAGAGAAAGATAGGAGAGAGACAGAAGATGTAGATGATAAACAATGAAGAGGAGATGAAGGTAGAGATGAGATGAGCTAGAAGGGTAGATAGACAGAGGTGCAGAGGAGAAGAGGATAGGGTAGAGAAGGAGAGGAGAGGGGTAGAGGAGGAGAGGAGATGAGAAATGAAGATAGATGAAAGAGAGAAGATAGAGGATGAGAGGAAGGTAGAGGAGGAGAGAAGGCAGAGGAGGAGAGGAGAGGATAGAGAGACCAGACAGGAGAGGAGAGGAGAGATAGAGAGACCAGACAGGAGAGGAGAGGATAGAGAGACCAGACAGGAGAGGAGAGGAGAGGATAGAGAGACCAGACAGGAGAGGAGAGGAGAGGATAGAGAGACCAGACAGGAGAGGAGAGGATAGAGAGACCAGACAGGAGAGGAGAGGATAGAGAGACCAGACAGGAGAGAGAGGATAGAGAGACCAGACAGAGAGGAGAGAGAGGAGAGAGAGACCAGACAGGAGAGGAGAGAGAGGAGAGAGAGACCAGACAGGAGAGGAGAGGATAGAGAGACCAGACAGAGGAGAGGATAGAGAGACAGACAGAGAGAGGAGAGGATAGAGAGACCAGACAGGGAGAGAGATAAGAACCAGACAGAGAGATGGGATAGAAGACCAGACAGGAGAGATAGGAGACCAGACAGGAGAGGATAGAGAGACAGACAGGAGAGGAGAGGAGAGGATAGAGAGACCAACAGGAGAGAAGAGGATAGAGAGACCAGACAGGAGAGGATAGGATAGAGAGACCAGACAGGAGAGAAGAGGATAGAGAGACCAGACAGAGAGGAGAGGATAGAGAGACCAGAAGGAGAGGAGAGGATAGAGAGACCAGACAGGAGAGGACAGGATAGAGAACCAGACAGGAGAGGAGAGATAGAGAGACCAGACAGGAGAGAGGATAGATAGAGAGACCAGACAGGAGAGGACAGGATAGAGAGACCAGACAGGAGAGGATAGAGAGACCAGACAGGAGAGGATAGAGAGACCAGACAGGAGAGGAGAGGAGGATAGAGAGACCGACGGAGAGAGAGATAGAGAGACCAGACCGAGAGGAGAGGATAGAGAGACCAGACAGGAGAGGAGAGGATAGAGAGACCAGACAGGAGAGGAGAGGAGAGAGACGACAGGAGAGGAGAGGATAGAGAGACCAGCAGAGAGGAGAGATAGAGAGACCAGACAGGAGAGGAGAGGGAGAGGATAGAGAGACCGACAGGTGGGATAAGAGACAGAGAGAGAGGATAGAGAGACCAGACAGGGGGAGGAGAGGATAGAAGACCAGACAGGAGAGGAGAGGATAGAGAGACCAGACAGAGAGAGAGATAGAGAGACCAGACAGTAGAGAAGAGGATAGAGAGACCAGACAGAGAGGAGAGGAGAGGATAGAGAGACCAGACAGGAGAGGAGAGAGGATAGAGAGACCGACCGAGAGGAGAGGAAGGAGACCAGACAGGAGAGGAGAGGATAGAGAGACAGACAGGGAGAGGAGAGGATAGAGAGACGACAGAGAGGAGAGGATAGAGAGACCAGACAGGAGAGAGAGGATAGAGAGACCAGACAGGAGAGGAGAGGATAGAGAGACCAGACAGGAGAGGAGAGGATAGAGAGACCAGACAGGTGAGGATAGAGAGACCAGACAGGAGAGGAGAGGATAGAGAGACCAGACAGGAGAGGAGAGGATAGAGAGACCAGACAGGAAGGGAGAGGAGAGGATAGAGAGACCAGACAGGAGAGGACAGGAGAGGATAGAGAGACCAGACAGGAGAGGAGAGAATAGAGAGACCAGACAGGAGAGGATAGAGAGACCAGACAGGAGAAGAGAGGATAGAGAGACCAGACAGGAGAGGAGAGAATAGAGAGACCAGACAGGAGAGGACAATAGAGAGACCAACAGAGAGGAGGTAGAGAGACCAGACAGGAGAGGACAGGAGAGGAGAGAGAGACCAGACAGGAGGACAGGAGAGGATAGAGAGACCAGACAGGAGAGGACAGGATAGAGAGACCAGACAGGAGAGGAGAGGAGAGGATAGAGAGACCGAAGAGAGGAGAGGATAGAGAGACCAGACAGAGAGGAGAGGATAGAGAGACCAGACAGGAGAGGAGAGGAGAGGATAGAGAGACCAGACAGGAGAGGAGAGGATAGAGAGACCAGACAGGAGAGGAGAGGATAGAGAGACCAGACAGGAGAGGAGAGGATAGAGAGACCAGACAGGAGGGGAGAGGATAGAGAGACCAGACAGGAGAGGAGAGGATAGAGAGACCAGACAGGAGAGGAGAGGATAGAGAGACCAGACAGGAGAGGAGAGGATAGAGAGACCAGACAGGAGAGGAGAGGATAGAGAGACCAGACAGGAGAGGAGAGGAGAGGAGAGGATAGAGAGACAGCAGTGGTGTTAAAGTTTGCGTGGGGGATACTGGGCGTGGTCAATGCTATCTCCCACCATATTGTCAATCATATTTTTTTTGAGTGGTGGCAAATATTTAGCAGAGCCCTCCGCTGTTAAATGAATACACATTGCACACACAGCCACCCACCTAGATTTCTCAGCGTTTATGAGTCCTTAACTTACCCTGGCAGACATAACAGAGTAAAACCCCTTTGGGCTGAGGTACCTAGCTGTATTTAGACATACCACTGTCTGTAGCCAATAGCCAACCCCTTTATAAATGACATGCATAGTTCTATATGTAGACAACTCTGAGCCTAGGAGACAAGGACACCTAAACACCATTCTAATGGCTTAAAACAGTCATAATAGTGGTTGGACTACAGCTGATTACAGATAAGAGGAGAGGGAGACAAGGGAGAGGGAGTTGGAGAAGAGAAGGAGAGGAGGAGAGGAAGGAGAGGAGGAGAGGAAGGCAGAAGGTAGAGGATGAGATAAGGAGAGGAGGAGAGGAAGGCAGAGAAGGAGAGAATGAGAGAATGCAGAAGATGAGAGGATAGGGTAAGATGATGAGATAAATGAGAGGATGAGAGAAATGCAGATGAGAAGATAAATGGTAGATGATAAGATGAATGCATGATGAGATGAAGAGATGATGAGAAAGGAGAGGAAATAGAGAGAGAAGATGAATGCAGATGAGAAGATGAAATGCAGATAATGAGAGGAAGGTAGAGGAGGAGAGGAGAGGAGAAGAGGAAGATAGATGAGAAGAGGGAAGGTAGAGGAGGAGAGGAAGGTAGAGGAGGAGAGGAAGGTAGAGGAGGAGAGGAGAGGATAGAGAGACCAGACAGGAGAGGAGAGGAGAGGATAGAGAGACCAGACAGGAGAGGAGAGGATAGAGAGACCAGACAGGAGAGGAGAGGAGAGGATAGAGAGACCAGACAGGAGAGGAGAGGAGAGGATAGAGAGACCAGACAGGAGAGGATAGGATAGAGAGACCAGACAGGAGAGGAGAGGATAGAGAGACCAGACAGAGAGGAGAGGATAGAGAGACCAGACAGAGAGGAGAGGAGAAGAGAGAGACCAGACAGAGAGGAGAGAGAGAGGAGAGAGAGACCAGACAGGAGAGGAGAGGATAGAGAGACCAGACAGGAGAGGAGAGGATAGAGAGACCAGACAGGAGAGGAGAGGATAGAGAGACCAGACAGGAGAGGAGAGGATAGAGAGACCAGACAGGAGAGGATAGAGAGACCAGACAGGAGAGGATAGAGAGACCAGACAGGAGAGGATAGAGAGACCAGACAGGGAGAGATAGAGAGACCAGACAGGAGAGGAGAGGAGAGGATAGAGAGACCAGACAGGAGAGAAGAGGATAGAGAGACCAGACAGGAGAGGATAGGATAGAGAGACCAGACAGGAGAGAAGAGGATAGAGAGACCAGACAGGAGAGGAGAGGATAGAGAGACCAGACAGGAGAGGAGAGGATAGAGAGACCAGACAGGAGAGGACAGGATAGAGAGACCAGACAGGAGAGGAGAGGATAGAGAGACCAGACAGGAGAGGATAGGATAGAGAGACCAGACAGGAGAGGACAGGATAGAGAGACCAGACAGGAGAGGATAGAGAGACCAGACAGGGAGGAGAGATAGAGAGACCAGACAGGAGAGAGGAGAGGAGAGGATAGAGACCAGACAGGAGAGGAGAGGATAGAGAGACCAGACCGAGAGGAGAGGATAGAGAGACCAGACAGGAGAGGAGAGGATAGAGAGACCAGACAGGAGAGGAGAGGATAGAGAGACCAGACAGGAGAGGAGAGGATAGAGAGACCAGACAGGAGAGGAGAGGATAGAGAGACCAGACAGGAGAGGAGAGGAGAGGATAGAGAGACCAGACAGGTGAGGATAGAGAGACCAGACAGGAGAGGAGAGGATAGAGAGACCAGACAGGAGAGGAGAGGATAGAGAGACCAGACAGGAGAGGAGAGGATAGAGAGACCAGACAGGAGAGGAGAGGATAGAGAGACCAGACAGTAGAGAAGAGGATAGAGAGACCAGACAGGAGAGGACAGGATAGAGAGACCAGACAGGAGAGGATAGAGAGACCAGACAGGAGAGGATAGAGAGACCAGACAAGAGGAGAGAGAGGATAGAGAGACCAGACAGGAAGGAGAGGATAGAGAGACCAGACCGAGAGGAGAGGATAGAGAGACCAGACAGGAGAGAGAGGATAGAGAGACCAGACAGGAGAGGAGAGGACAGAGAACCAGACAGGAGAGGAGAGGATAGAAGACCAGACAGAGAGGAGAGGATAGAGAACCAGACAGGAGAGGAGAGAGATAGAGAGACCAGACAGGAGAGAGAGGACAGAGAGACCAGACAGGTGAGGATAGAGAGACCAGACAGGAGAGGAGAGGATAGAGAGACCAGACAGGAGAGGAGAGATAGAGAGACCAGACAGGAAGGAGAGAGAGGATAGAGAGACCAGACAGGAGAGGACAGGAGAGGAAGAGAGACCAGACAGGAGAGGAGAGGATAGAGAGACCAGACCGGAGAGGAGAGGATAGAGAGACCAGACAGGAGAGGAGAGGATAGAGAGACCAGACAGGAGAGGAGAGGATAGAGAGACCAACAGAGAGGAGAGGATAGAGAGACCAGACAGGAGAGGAGAGGATAGAGAGACCAGACAGGAGAGGAGAGGAGAGGATAGAGAGACCAGACAGGTGAGGATAGAGAGACCAGACAGGAGAGGAGAGGATAGAGAGACCAGACAGGAGAGAGAGAGGATAGAGAGACCAGACAGAGAGGAGAGGATAGAGAGACCAGACAGGAGAGGAGAGGATAGAGAGACCAGACAGTAGAGAAGAGGATAGAGAGACCAGACAGGAGAGGACAGGATAGAGAGACCAGACAGGAGAGGATAGAGAGACCAGACAGGAGAGGATAGAGAGACCAGACAGGAGAGGAGAGGAGAGGATAGAGAGACCAGACAGGAGAGGAGAGGATAGAGAGACCAGACCGGAGAGGAGAGGATAGAGACAGAGAGAGGAGAGGATAGAGAGACGACAGGAGAGGAGAGGATAGAGAGACCAGACAGGAGAGGAGAGGACAGAGAGACCAGACAGGAGAGGAGAGGATAGAGAGACCAGACAGGAGAGGAGAGGATAGAGAGACCAGACAGGAGAGGAGAGGATAGAGAGACCAGACAGGTGAGGATAGAGAGACCAGACAGGAGAGGAGAGGATAGAGAGACCAGACAGGAGAGGAGAGGATAGAGAGACCAGACAGGAAGGGAGAGGAGAGGATAGAGAGACCAGACAGGAGAGGACAGGAGAGGATAGAGAGACCAGACAGGAGAGGAGAGAATAGAGAGACCAGACAGGAGAGGATAGAGAGACCAGACAGGAGAAGAGAGATAGAGAGACCAGACAGAGAGGAGAGAATAGAGAGAACCAGACAGGAGAGGACAGGATAGAGAGACCAGACAGGAGAGGATAGAGAGACCAACAGGAGAGACAGGAGAGGATAGAGAGACCAGACAGGAGAGGACAGGAGAGGAAGAGAGACCAACAGAGAGGACAGATAGAGAGACCAGACAGGAGAGAGGAGAGGAGAGGATAGAGAGACCAGACAGGAGAGGAGAGGATAGAGAGACCAGACAGGAGAGGAGAGGATAGAGAGACCAGACAGGAGAGGAGAGGATAGAGAGACCAGACAGGAGAGGATAGAGAGACCAGACAGGAGAGGAGAGGATAGAGAGACCAGACAGGAGAGGAGAGGATAGAGAGACCAGACAGGAGAGGAGAGGATAGAGAGACCAGACAGGAGAGGAGAGGATAGAGAGACCAGACAGAGAGGAGAGGATAGAGAGACCAGACAGGAGAGGAGAGGATAGAGAGACCGACAGGAGAGGAGAGGATAGAGAGACCAGACAGGAGAGGAGAGGAGAGGATAGAGAGACCAGACAGGTGAGGATAGAGAGACCGACAGGAGAGGAGAGGATAGAGAGACCAGACAGGAGAGGAGAGGATAGAGAGACCAGACAGGAGAGGAGAGATAGAAGACCAGACAGGAGAGAGAGGATAGAGAGACCAGACAGCAGAGAAGAGGATAGAGAGACCAGACAGGAGAGGACAGATAGAGAGACCAGACAGGAGAGGATAGAGAGACCAGACAGGAGAGGATAGAGAGACCAGACAGGAGAGAGAAAGAGATAGAGAGACCAGACAGGAGAGAGGAGAGGATAGAGAGACAGACCGAGAGGAGAGGATAGAGAGACCAGACAGGAGAGGAGAGGATAGAGAGACCAGACAGGAGAGGAGAGGATAGAGAGACCGACAGGAGAGGAGAGGATAGAGAGACCGACAGGAGAGGAGAGGATAGAGAGACCAGACAGGAGAGAGAGGAGAGGATAGAGAGACCAGACAGGTGAGGATAGAGAGACCAGACAGAGAGGAGAGGATAGAGAGACCAGACAGGAGAGGAGAGGATAGAGAGACCAGACAGGAGAGGAGAGGATAGAGAGACCAGACAGGAGAGGAGAGGATAGAGAGACCAGACAGTAGAGAAGAGGATAGAGAGACCAGACAGGAGAGGACAGGATAGAGAGACCAGACAGGAGAGGATAGAGAGACCAGACAGGAGAGGATAGAGAGACCAGACAGGAGAGGAGAGGAGAGGATAGAGAGACCAGACAGGAGAGGAGAGGATAGAGAGACCAGACCGGAGAGGAGAGGATAGAGAGACCAGACAGGAGAGGAGAGAGGATAGAGAGACCAGACAGGAGAGGAGAGGATAGAGAGACCCAGACAGGAGAGGAGAGGGATAGAGAGACCAGACAGAGAGGAGAGGATAGAGAGACCAGACAGAGAGGAGAGGAGAGGATAGAGAGACCAGACAGGAGGATAGAGAGACCAGACAGGAGAGGAGAGGATAGAGAGACAGACAGGAGAGGAGAGGGATAGAGAGACCAGACAGGAGAGGAGAGGATAGAGAGACCAGACAGGAGAGGAGAGGATAGAGAGACCAGACAGGAGAGAAGAGGATAGAGAGACCAGACAGGAGAGGACAGGACAGAGAGACCAGACAGGAGAGGATAGAGAGACCAGACAGAGAGGATAGAGAGACCAGACAGGAGAGGAGAGGAGAGGATAGAGAGACCAGACAGAGAGGAGAGAGGATAGAGAGACCAGACCGGAGAGGAGAGGATAGAGAGACCAGACAGAGAGGAGAGGATAGAGAACCAGACAGGAGAGGAGAGGATAGAGAGACCAGACAGGAGAGGAGAGATAAGAGACCAGACAGGAGAGGAGAGGATAGAGAGACCAGACAGGAGAGGAGAGGATAGAGAGACCAGACAGGAGAGGAGAGGATAGAGAGACCAGACAGGTGAGGATAGAGAGACCAGACAGGAGAGGAGAGGATAGAGAGACAGAGGAGAGGAGAGGATAGAGAGACCAGACAGAAGGGAGAGGAGAGGATAGAGAGACCAGACAGGAGAGGACAGGAGAGGATAGAGAGACCAGACAGGAGAGGAGAGAATAGAGAGACCAGACAGGAGAGGATAGAGAGACCAGACAGGAGAAGAGAGGATAGAGAGACCAGACAGGAGAGGAGAGAATAGAGAGACCAGACAGGAGAGGACAGGATAGAGAGACCAGACAGGAGAGGATAGAGAGACCAGACAGGAGAGGACAGGAGAGGATAGAGAGACCAGACAGGAGAGGACAGGAGAGGATAGAGAGACCAGACAGGAGAGGACAGATAGAGAGAGACCAGACAGGAGAGAGAGAGGAGAGGATAGAGAGACCAGACAGGAGAGGAGAGGATAGAGAGACCAGACAGGAGAGGAGAGGATAGAGAGACCAGACAGGAGAGGAGAGAGACAGAGAGACCAGACAGGAGGGAGAGGATAGAGAGACCAGACAGGAGAGAGAGGATAGAGAGACCAGACAGGAGAGGAGAGGATAGAGAGACCAGACAGGAGAGGAGAGGATAGAGAGACCAGACAGGAGAGGAGAGGATAGAGAGACCAGACAGGAGAGAGAGGAGAGGAGAGGATAGAGAGACAGCAGTGGTGTTAAAGTTTGCTGGGATACTGGGCGAGGTCAATCTATCTCCTACCATATTGTCAATCATATTTTTTGTGAGTGGTGGCAAATATTTAGCAGAGCCCTCCGCTGTTAAATGAATACACATTGCACACACAGCCACCCACCTAGATTTCTCAGCGTTTATGAGTCCTTAACTTACCCTGGCAGACATAACAGAGTAAAACCCCTTTGGGCTGAGGTACCTAGCTGTATTTAGACATACCACTGTCTGTAGCCAATAGCCAACCCCTTTATAAATGACATGCATAGTTCTATATGTAGACAACTCTGAGCCTAGGAGACAAGGACACCTAAACACCATTCTAATGGCCTTAAACAGTCATATAGTGGTTGACTACAGCTGATTACAGATAAGAGGAGAGGGAGACAAGGGAGAGGGAGCGGAGAAGAGAAGGAGAGGAGGAGAGGAAGGGAGAGGAGGAGAGGAAGGTAGGGGAAGGTGAGGAGGAGATAAGGAGAGGAGGAGAGGAAGGTAGAGAAGGAGAGAAGGAGAGGAAGGTAGAAGAGGAGATGAAATGCAGATGATGAACAAATGAGAGGAGGAGAAGGCTAAGATAGCAGAAGAGGAAGGCAAGATGAAGAAGATAGAATGCATGATAGATGAATGCAGATGATGAGATGAAGTGAGATGAAATGTAAGAGGAGAAGATGAAATGGGTAGATGATAAAGATAGAAGGCAGAGAATGATATAGAAGGTAGATATGAGAGGAGAGGAGAACAGAGAAGATAGATGAGAAGAGGTAAAGGTAGAGGAGGAGAGAAGGTAGAGGAGGAGAGGAAGGTCAGAGGAGGAGAGAGAATGAGAGACCAGACAGGAGAGGAGAGGAGAGGATAGAGAGACCAGACAGGAGAGGAGAGGATAGAGAGACCAGACAGGAGAGGAGAGGAGAGGATAGAGAGACCAGACAGGAGAGGAGAGGAGAGGATAGAGAGACCAGACAGGAGAGGATAGGATAGAGAGACCAGACAGGAGAGGAGAGGATAGAGAGACCAGACAGGAGAGGAGAGGATAGAGAGACCAGACAGGAGAGGAGAGGAGAGGAGAGAGAGACCAGACAGGAGAGGAGAGGAGAGAGAGAGAGACCAGACAGGAGAGGAGAGGATAGAGAGACCAGACAGGAGAGGAGAGGATAGAGAGACCAGACAGGAGAGGAGAGGATAGAGAGACCAGACAGGAGAGGATAGAGAGACCAGACAGGAGAGGATAGAGAGACCAGACAGGAGAGGATAGAGAGACCAGACAGGAGAGGATAGAGAGACCAGACAGGAGAGGAGAGGAGAGGATAGAGAGACCAGACAGGAGAGAAGAGGATAGAGAGACCAGACAGGAGAGGATAGGATAGAGAGACCAGACAGGAGAGAAGAGGATAGAGAGACCAGACAGGAGAGGAGAGGATAGAGAGACTCGGACAGGAGAGGAGAGGATAGAGAGACCAGACAGGAGAGAAGGACAGATAGAGAGACCAACAGGAGAGGAGAGGATAGAGAGACCAGACAGGAGAGGATAGGATAGAGAGACCAGACAGGAGAGGACAGGATAGAGAGACCAGACAGGAGAGGATAGAGAGACCAGACAGGAGAGGATAGAGAGACCAGACAGGAGAGGAGAGGAGAGGATAGAGAGACCAGACAGGAGAGGAGAGGATAGAGAGACCAGACCGGAGAGGAGAGGATAGAGAGACCAGACAGGAGAGGAGAGGATAGAGAGACCAGACAGGAGAGGAGAGGATAGAGAGACCAGACAGGAGAGGAGAGGATAGAGAGACCAGACAGGAGAGGAGAGGATAGAGAGACCAGACAGGAGAGGAGAGGAGAGGATAGAGAGACCAGACAGGAGAGGATAGAGAGACCAGACAGGAGAGGAGAGGATAGAGAGACCAGACAGGAGAGGAGAGGATAGAGAGACCAGACAGGAGAGGAGAGGATAGAGAGACCAGACAGGAGAGGAGAGGATAGAGAGACCAGACAGTAGAGAAGAGGATAGAGAGACCAGACGAGAGGACAGGATAGAGAGACCAGACAGGAGAGGATAGAGAGACCAGACAGGAGAGGATAGAGAGACCAGACAGGAGAGGAGAGGAGAGGATAGAGAGACCAGACAGGAGAGGAGAGGATAGAGAGACCAGACCGAGAGGATAGAGAGACCAGACAGGAGAGAGAGAGGATAGAGAGACCAGACAGGAGAGGAGAGGATAGAGAGACCAGACAGGAGAGGAGAGGATAGAGAGACCAGACAGGAGAGGAGAGGATAGAGAGACCAGACAGGAGAGGAGAGGATAGAGAGACCAGACAGGAGAGGAGAGGGATAGAGAGCAGACAGGTGAGAGGATAGAGAGACCAGACAGGAGAGGAGAGGATAGAGAGACCAGACAGGAGAGGAGAGGATAGAGAGACCAGACAGGAAGGGAGAGGAGAGGATAGAGAGACCAGACAGGAGAGGACAGGAGAGGATAGAGAGACCAGACAGGAGAGGAGAGAGAATAGAGAGACTCAGACAGAGAGGATAGAGAGACCAGACAGGAGAAGAGAGATAGAGAGACCAGACAGGAGAGGAGAGAATAGAGAGACCAGACAGGAGAGGACAGGATAGAGAGACCAGACAGGAGAGGATAGAGAGACCAGACAGGAGAGGACAGGAGAGGATAGAGAGACCAGACAGGAGAGGACAGGAGAGGATAGAGAGACCAGACAGGAGAGGACAGGATAGAGAGACCAGACAGGAGAGGAGAGGAGAGGATAGAGAGACCAGACAGGAGAGGAGAGGATAGAGAGACCAGACAGGAGAGGAGAGGATAGAGAGACCAGACAGGAGAGGAGAGGATAGAGAGACCAGACAGGAGAGGAGAGGATAGAGAGACCAGACAGGAGAAGACAGGAGAGGAGAGGAGAGGATAGAGAGACCAGACAGGAGAGGAGAGGATAGAGAGACCAGACAGGAGAGGAGAGGATAGAGAGACCAGACAGGAGAGGAGAGGATATAGAGACCAGACAGGAGAGGAGAGGATAGAGAGACCAGACAGGAGAGGAGAGGAGAGAGAGACCAGACAGGAGAGGAGAGGATAGAGAGACCAGACAGGAGAGGAGAGGATAGAGAGACCAGACAGGAGAGGAGAGAGAGACCAGACAGGAGAGGAGAGGAGAGGATAGAGAGACCAGACAGGAGAGGATAGAGAGACCAGACCGGAGAGGAGAGGATAGAGAGACCAGACAGGAGAGGAGAGGATAGAGAGACCAGACAGGAGAGGAGAGGAGAGAATAGAGAGACCAGACCGGAGAGGAGAGGATAGAGAGACCAGACAGGAGAGGAGAGGATAGAGAGACCAGACAGGAGAGGAGAGGATAGAGAGACCAGACAGGAGAGGAGAGGATAGAGAGACCAGACAGGAGAGGAGAGGATAGAGAGACCAGACAGGAGAGGAGAGGATAGAGAGACCAGACAGAGAGGAGAGGATAGAGAGACCAGACAGGAGAGGAGAGGATAGAGAGACCAGACAGGAGAGGAGAGGAGAGGAGAGAGAGACCAGACAGGAGAGGATAGAGAGACCAGACAGGAGAGGAGAGGATAGAGAGACCAGACAGGAGAGGATAGAGAGACCAGACAGGAGAAGACAGGAGAGGATAGAGAGACCAGACAGGAGAGGACAGGAGAGGATAGAGAGACCTGACAGGAGAGGACAGGATAGAGAGATCAGACAGGAGAGGAGAGGAGAGGATAGAGAGACCAGACAGGAGAGGAGAGGATAGAGAGACCAGACAGGAGAGGAGAGGATAGAGAGACCAGACAGGAGAGGAGAGGATAGAGAGACCAGACAGGAGAGGACAGGAGAGGATAGAGAGACCAGACAGGAGAGGAGAGGATAGAGAGACCAGACAGGAGAGGACAGGAGAGGATAGAGAGACCAGACAGGAGAGGAGAGGATAGAGAGACCAGACAGGAGAAGAGATGATAGAGAGACCAGACAGGAGAGGACAGGAGAGGATAGAGAGACCAGACAGGAGAGGAGAGGATAGAGAGACCAGACAGGAGAAGACAGGAGAGGAGAGGAGAGGAGAGGATAGAGAGACCAGACAGGAGAGGAGAGGATAGAGAGACCAGACAGGAGAGGAGAGGATAGAGAGACCAGACAGGAGAGGAGAGGATAGAGAGACCAGACAGGAGAGGAGAGGAGAGGATAGAGAGACCAGACAGGAGAGGAGAGGATAGAGAGACCAGACAGGAGAGGAGAGGATAGAGAGACCAGACAGGAGAGGAGAGGATAGAGAGACCAGACAGGAGAGGAGAGGATAGAGAGACCAGACAGGATAGAGAGGAGAGGATAGAGAGACCAGACAGGAGAGAGAGGATAGAGAGACCAGACAGGAGAGGAGAGGATAGAGAGACCAGACAGGAGGGAGAGGATAGAGAGACCAGACAGAGAGGAGAGGATAGAGAGACCAGACAGGAGAGGAGAGGATAGAGAGACCAGACAGGAGAGGAGAGGATAGAGAGACCAGACAGGAGAGGAGAGGAGAGGATAGAGAGACAGCAGTGGTGTTAAAGTTTGCGTGGGGGATACTGGGCGTGGTCAATGCCATCTCCCACCATATTGTCAATCATATTTTTTTTGAGTGGTGGCAAATATTCAGCAGAGCCCTCCGCTGTTAAATGAAAACACATTGCACACACAGCCACACACCTAGATTTCTCAGTGTTTATGAGTCCTTAACTTACCCTGGCAGACATAACAGAGTAAAACCCCTTTGGGCTGAGGTACCTAGCTGTATTTAGACATACCACTGTCTGTAGCCAATAGCCAACCCCTTTATAAATGACATGCATAGTTCTATATGTAGACAACTCTGAGCCTAGGAGACAAGGACACCTAAACACCATTCTAATGGCCTTAAACAGTCATATAGTGGTTGACTACAGCTGATTACAGATAAGAGGAGAGGGAGAGGGAGCGGAGAAGAGAAGGAGAGGAGGAGAGGAAGGTAGAGGAGGAGAGGAAGGTAGAGGAAGGTGAGGAGGAGATAAGGAGAGGAGGAGAGGAAGGTAGAGAAGGAGAGAAGGAGAGGAAGGTAGAGGAGGAGAGGAAGGTAGAGGAGGAGATAATGAGAGGAGGAGAGGAAGGTAGAGGAGGAGAGGAAGGTAGAGGAGAAGAGGAAGGTAGGAGGAGAGGAAGGTAGAGGAGGAGAGGAAGGGAGAGGAAGGTAGAGGAGAAGAGGAAGGTAGAGGAGAAGAGGAAGGTAGGAGGAGAGGAAGGTAGAGGAGGAGAGGAAGGTAGAGGAGAAGAAGAAGGTAGAGGAAGAGATAATGAGAGGAGGAGAGGAAGGTAGAGGAGAAGAGGAAGGTAGAGGAGAAGAGGAAGGTAGAGGAGAAGAGGAAGGTAGAGGAGGAGAGGAAGGTAGAGGAGGAGAGGAAGGTAGAGGAGAAGAGGAAGGTAGAGGAGAAGAGGAAGGTAGAGAAGGAGAGGAAGGTAGAGGAGGAGAGGGAAGCGCAGAGAGGAGAGAAGGTAGAGGAGAAGAGGAAGGTAGAGGGAGGAGAGAAGGTAAAGGAGGAGAGGAAGGTTGAAGAGAAGGAGAGGAGAAGAGGAAGGTAGAGGAGGAGAGGAAGGTAGAGGGAGGAGAGAAGCGTAGAGGAGGAGAGGAAATGTTAAAGAGAAGGAGAGAGAGAAGAGGAAGGTAGAGGAGGAGAGGGAAGGTAGAGGGAGAAGAGAATGAGAGGAGGAGAGGAAGGTAGAGGGAGAGAGGAAGGTAGAGGGAGAAGAGGAAGGTAGAGGAGAGAGGGAAGGTAGAGGAGGAGAGGAAGGTAGAGGGAGGATAGGAAGGTAGAGGAGGAGAGGGAAGGTAGAGGAGGAGAGGAAGGTAGAGGAGGAGAGAAAGGGAGAGGAGGGAGAGGAAGGTAGAGGAGGAGAGGAAGGTAGAGGAGAAGAGGAAGGTAGAGGAGGAGAGGAAGGTAGAAGGAAGGAGAGGAGAAGAGGAAGGTAGAGGAGGAGAGGGAAGGTAGAGGAGAAGAGAATGAGAGCAAGAGAAGGTAGAGGAGGAGAGGAAGATAGAGGAGGAGAGGAAGGTGGAGAGGAAGGTAGAGGAGGAGAGGAGAGGAGAAGAGGAAGATAGAGTGAGAAGAGATAGGTAGGGGAGAAGAGGAAGGTAGAGGAAAAGAGGAAGGTAGAGGAGGAGAGGAAGGCAGAGGAGGAGAGGAAGGTAGAGGAGAAGAGGAAGGTAGAGGAGAAGAGGACAGAGAGGAGGAGAGAAAGGTAGAGGAGGAGAGAGACGTAGAGGAGGAGAGGAAGGTAGAGGAGGAGAGGAAGGTAGAAGAGAAGGAGAGGAAGGTAGAGGAGGAGAGGAATGTTAAAGAGAAGGAGAGGAGAAGAAGAAGGTAGAGGAGGAGTGGGAAGGTAGAGGAGAAGAGAATGAGAGGAGAATAGGAAGGTAGAGGAGAAGAGGAAGGTAGAGGAGGAGAGGAAGGTAGAAGAGAAGGAGAGGAGGAGAGAATGAGAGGAGAAGAGGAAGGTAGAGGAGAAGAGGAAGGTAGAGGAGGAGAGGAAGGTAGAGGAGGAGAGTAAGGTAGAGGAGAAGATGAAGGTAGAGGAGGAGAGGAAGGTAGAGGAGGAGAGGAAGTTAGAGGAGGAGAGGAAGGTAGAGGAGGAGAGGAAGGTTGAGGAGGAGAGGAAGGTAGAGGAGGAGAGGAAGGTAGAGGAGGATAGGAAGGTAGAGGAGAAGAGGAAGGTAGAGGAGGAGAGAAAGGTAGAGGAGGAGAGAAAGGTAGAGGAGGAGAGGAATGTAGAGGAGGAGAGGAAGGTAGAGGAGAAGAGGAAGGTAGAGGAGGAGAGGAAGGTAGAAGAGAAGGAGAGGAGAAGAGGAAGGTAGAGGAGAAGAGGAAGGTAGAGGAGGAGAGGGAAGGTAGAGGATAAGAGAATGAGAGGAGAAGAGGAAGGTAGAGGAGAAGAGGAAGGTAGAGGAGGAGAGGAGGTAGAAGAGGAGGAGAGGAGGAGAGGAAGGTAGAGGAGGAGAGGAAGGTCGAGGAGAAGAGGAAGGTAGAGGAGGAGAGGAAGGTAGAAGAGAAGGAGAGGAGAAGAGGAAGGTAGAGGAGGAGAGGGAATGAGAGGACAAGAGAAGGTAGAGGAGGAGAGGAAGATAGAGGAGGAGAGGAAGGTGGAGATGAAGGCAGAGGAGGAGAGAGGAGAGGAGAAGAGGAAGATAGAGGAGAAGAGGAAGGCAGTGGAGAAGAGGAAGGTAGAGAAAAGAGGAGGTAGAGGAGGAGAGGAAGGTGAGGAGAAGAGGAAGGTAGAGGAGAAGAGGACAGTAGAGGAGGAGAGAAAGGTAGAGGAGGAGAGGACGGTAGAGGAGGAGAGGAAGGTAGAGGAGGAGAGGAAGGTAGAAGAGAAGGAGAGGAAGGTAGAGGAGGAGAGGAATGTTAAAGAGAATGAGAGGAGAAGAAGAAGGTAGAGGAGGAGTGGGAATGTAGAGGAGAAGAGAATGAGAGGAGAATAGGAAGGTAGAGGAGAAGAGGAAGGTAGAGGAGGAGAGGAAGGTAGAGGAGGAGAGGAAGGTAGAGGAGAAGAAGAAGGTAGAGGAGGAGAGGAAGGTAGAGGAGGAGAGGAAGGTAGAGGAGAAGAGGAAGGTAGAGGAGAAGAGGAAGGTAGAGGAGGAGAGGGAGGGTAGAGGAGGAGAGGGAAGGTAGAGGAGGAGAGGAAGGTAGAGGAGAAGAGGAAGGTAGAGGAGGAGAGGAAGGTAGAGGAGGAGAGGAAGGTTGAAGAGAAGGAGAGGAGAAGAGGAAGGTAGAGGAGGAGAGGAAGGTAGAGGAGGAGAGGAAGGTAGAGGAGGAGAGGAATGTTAAAGAGAAGGAGAGGAGAAGAGGAAGGTAGAGGAGGAGAGGGAAGGTAGAGGAGAAGAGAATGAGAGGAGGAGAGGAAGGTAGAGGAGGAGAGGAAGGTAGAGGAGAAGAGGAAGGTAGAGGAGGAGAGGGAAGGTAGAGGAGGATAGGAAGGTAGAGGAGGAGAGGGAAGGTAGAGGAGGAGAGGAAGGTAGAGGAGGAGAGAAAGGTAGAGGAGGAGAGGAAGGTAGAGGAGGAGAGGAAGGTAGAGGAGAAGAGGAAGGTAGAGGAGGAGAGGAAGGTAGAAGAGAAGGAGAGGAGAAGAGGAAGGTAGAGGAGGAGAGGGAAGGTAGAGGAGAAGAGAATGAGAGGACAAGAGGAAGGTAGAGGAGGAGAGGAAGATAGAGGAGGAGAGGAAGGTGGAGAGGAAGGTAGAGGAGGAGAGGAGAGGAGAAGAGGAAGATAGAGGAGAAGAGGAAGGTAGTGGAGAAGAGGAAGGTAGAGGAAGGTAGAGGAGGAGAGGAAGGCAGAGGAGGAGAGGAAGGTAGAGGAGAAGAGGAAGGTAGAGGAGAAGAGGACAGTAGAGGAGGAGAGAAAGGTAGAGGAGGAGAGGACGGTAGAGGAGGAGAGGAAGGTAGAGGAGGAGAGGAAGGTAGAAGAGAAGGAGAGGAAGGTAGAGGAGGAGAGGAATGTTAAAGAGAAGGAGAGGAGAAGAAGAAGGTAGAGGAGGAGTGGGAAGGTAGAGGAGAAGAGAATGAGAGGAGAATAGGAAGGTAGAGGAGAAGAGGAAGGTAGAGGAGGAGAGGAAGGTAGAAGAGAAGGAGAGGAGGAGAGGAAGGTAGAGGAGAAGAGAATGAGAGGAGAAGAGGAAGGTAGAGGAGAAGAGGAAGGTAGAGGAGGAGAGGAAGGTAGAGGAGGAGAGTAAGGTAGAGGAGAAGATGAAGGTAGAGGAGGAGAGGAAGGTAGAGGAGGAGAGGAAGTTAGAGGAGGAGAGGAAGGTAGAGGAGGAGAGGAAGGTTGAGGAGGAGAGGAAGGTAGAGGAGGAGAGGAAGGTAGAGGAGGATAGGAAGGTAGAGGAGAAGAGGAAGGTAGAGGAGGAGAGAAAGGTAGAGGAGGAGAGAAAGGTAGAGGAGGAGAGGAATGTAGAGGAGGAGAGGAAGGTAGAGGAGAAGAGGAAGGTAGAGGAGGAGAGGAAGGTAGAAGAGGAAGGTAGAGGAGAAGAGGAAGGTAGAGGAGAAGAGGAAGGTAGAGGAGGAGAGGGAAGGTAGAGGATAAGAGAATGAGAGGAGAAGAGGAAGGTAGAGGAGAAGAGGAAGGTAGAGGAGGAGAGGAAGGTAGAAGAGGAGGAGAGGAGGAGAGGAAGGTAGAGGAGGAGAGGAAGGTCGAGGAGAAGAGGAAGGTAGAGGAGGAGAGGAAGGTAGAAGAGAAGGAGAGGAGAAGAGGAAGGTAGAGGAGGAGAGGGAATGAGAGGACAAGAGGAAGGTAGAGGAGGAGAGGAAGATAGAGGAGGAGAGGAAGGTGGAGATGAAGGTAGAGGAGGAGAGGAGAGGAGAAGAGGAAGATAGAGGAGAAGAGGAAGGTAGTGGAGAAGAGGAAGGTAGAGGAAAAGAGGAAGGTAGAGGAGGAGAGGAAGGTAGAGGAGAAGAGGAAGGTAGAGGAGAAGAGGACAGTAGAGGAGGAGAGAAAGGTAGAGGAGGAGAGGACGGTAGAGGAGGAGAGGAAGGTAGAGGAGGAGAGGAAGGTAGAAGAGAAGGAGAGGAAGGTAGAGGAGGAGAGGAATGTTAAAGAGAATGAGAGGAGAAGAAGAAGGTAGAGGAGGAGTGGGAATGTAGAGGAGAAGAGAATGAGAGGAGAATAGGAAGGTAGAGGAGAAGAGGAAGGTAGAGGAGGAGAGGAAGGTAGAGGAGGAGAGAAGGAGAGGAGAAGAGGAAGGTAGAGGAGGAGAGGAAGTTAGAGGAGGAGAGGAAGGTAGAGGAGGAGAGGAAGGTTGAGGAGGAGAGGAAGGTAGAGGAGGAGAGGGAAGGTAGAGGAGGAGAGGAAGGTAGAGGAGGATAGGAAGGTAGAGGAGAAGAGGAAGGTAGAGGAGGAGAGAAAGGTAGAGGAGGAGAGAAAGGTAGAGGAGGAGAGAAAGGTAGAGGAGGAGAGGAAGGTAGAGGAGAAGAGGAAGGTAGAGGAGGAGAGGAAGGTAGAAGAGAAGGAGAGGAGAAGAGGAAGGTAGAGGAGAAGAGGAAGGTAGAGGAGGAGAGGGAAGGTAGAGGAGAAGATAATGAGAGGAGAAGAGAATGAGAGGAGAAGAGGAAGGTAGAGGAGGAGAGGAAGGTGGAGAGGAAGGTAGAGGAGGAGAGGAGAGGAGAAGAGGAAGATAGAGGAGAAGAGGAAGGTAGTGGAGAAGAAGAAGGTAGAGGAAAAGAGGAAGGTAGAGGAGGAGAGGAAGGCAGAGGAGGGAGAGGAAGGTAGAGGAGGAGAGGAAGTTAGAGGAGGAGAGGAAGGTCGAGGAGAAGAGGAAGGTAGAGGAGGAGAGGAAGGTAGAGGAGGAGAGGAAGGTAGAGGAGGAGAGGAAGGTAGAGGAGGAGAGGAAGGTAGAGGAGAAGAGGAAGGTAGAGGAGGATAGGAAGGTAGAGGAGGATAGGAAGGTAGAGGAGGAGAGGGAAGGTAGAGGAGGAGAGGAAGGTAGAGGAGAAGAGGAAGGTAGAGGAGGAGAGGAAGGTAGAAGAGAAGGAGAGGAGAAGAGGAAGGTAGAGGAGAAGAGGAAGGTAGGAGGAGAGGGAAGGTAGACGAGAAGAGAATGAGAGGAGAAGAGGAAGGTAGAGGAGGAGAGGAAGATAGAGGAGGAGAGGAAGGTGGAGAGGAAGGTAGAGGAGGAGAGGAGAGGAGAAGAGGAAGATAGAGGAGAAGAGGAAGGTAGTGGAGAAGAAGAAGGTAGAGGAAAAGAGGAAGGTAGAGGAGGAGAGGAAGGCAGAGGAGGAGAGGAAGGTAGAGGAGAAGAGGAAGGTAGAGGAGAAGAGGACAGTAGAGGAGGAGAGAAAGGTAGAAGAGGAGAGGAAGGTAGAGGAGGAGAGGACGGTAGAGGAGGAGAGGAAGGTAGAGGAGGAGAGGAAGGTAGAAGAGAAGGAGAGGAGGAGAGGAAGGTAGAGGAGGAGAGGAATGTTAAAGAGAAGGAGAGGAGAAGAAGAAGGTAGAGGAGGAGTGGGAAGGTAGAGGAGAAGAGAATGAGAGGAGAATAGGAAGGTAGAGGAGAAGAGGAAGGTAGAAGAGAAGGAGAGGAGGAGAGGAAGGTTGAGGAGAAGAGAATGAGAGGAGAAGAGGAAGGTAGAGGAGAAGAGGAAGGTAGAGGAGGGGAGGAAGGTAGAGGAGGGAGAGTAAGGTAGAGGAGAAGAGGAAGGTAGAGGAGGAGAGGGAAGGTAGAGGAGAAGAGGAAGGTAGAGGAGGAGAGGAAGTTAGAGGAGGAGAGGGAAGGTAGAGGAGGAGAGGAAGGGTAGAGGAGAAGAGGAAGGTAGAGGGAGGAGAGGAAGTTAGAGGAGGAGAGGAAGGTAGAGGAGGAGAGGAAGGTTGAGGAGGAGAGGAAGGTAGAGGAGGAGAGGGAAGGTAGAGGAGGAGAGGAAGGTAGAGGAGGATAGGAAGGTAGAGGAGAAGAGGAAGGTAGAGGAGGAGAGAAAGGTAGAGGAGGAGAGGAAGGTAGAGGAGAAGAGGAAGGTAGAGGAGGAGAGGAAGGTAGAAGAGAAGGAGAGGAGAAGAGGAAGGTAGAGGAGAAGAGGAAGGTAGAGGAGGAGAGGAAGGCAGAGGAGAGAGGAAGGTAGAGGAGAAGAGGAAGGTAGAGGAGAAGAGGACAGTAGAGGAGGAGAGAAAGGTAGAAGAGGAGAGGAAGGTAGAGGAGGAGAGGACGGTAGAGGAGGACAGGAAGGTAGAGGAGGAGAGGAAGGTAGAAGAGAAGGAGAGGAGGAGAGGAAGGTAGAGGAGGAGAGGAATGTTAAAGAGAAGGAGAGGAGAAGAAGAAGGTAGAGGAGGAGTGGGAAGGTAGAGGAGAAGAGAATGAGAGGAGAATAGGAAGGTAGAGGAGAAGAGGAAGGTAGAAGAGAAGGAGAGGAGGAGAGGAAGGTTGAGGAGAAGAGAATGAGAGGAGAAGAGGAAGGTAGAGGAGAAGAGGAAGGTAGAGGAGGGGAGGAAGGTAGAGGAGGAGAGTAAGGTAGAGGAGAAGATGAAGGTAGAGGAGGGAGAGGAAGGTAGAGGGAGAAGAGGAAGGTAGAGGAGGAGAGGAAGTTAGAGGAGGAGAGGAAGGTAGAGGAGGAGAGGAAGGTAGAGGAGAAGAGGAAGGTAGAGGAGGAGAGGAAGTTAGAGGAGGAGAGGAAGGTAGAGGAGGAGAGGAAGGTTGAGGAGGAGAGGAAGGTAGAGGAGGAGAGGGAAGGTAGAGGAGGATAGGAAGGTAGAGGAGAAGAGGAAGGTAGAGGAGGAGAGAAAGGTAGAGGAGGAGAGGAAGGTAGAGGAGAAGAGGAAGGTAGAGGAGGAGAGGAAGGTAGAAGAGAAGGAGAGGAGAAGAGGAAGGTAGAGGAGAAGAGGAAGGTAGAGGAGGAGAGGAAGGCAGAGGAGGAGAGGAAGGTAGAGGAGAAGAGGAAGGTAGAGGAGAAGAGGAAGGTAGAAGAGAAGGAGAGGAGGAGAGGAAGGTTGAGGAGAAGAGAATGAGAGGAGAAGAGGAAGGTAGAGGAGAAGAGGAAGGTAGAGGAGGGGAGGAAGGTAGAGGAGGAGAGTAAGGTAGAGGAGAAGATGAAGGTAGAGGAGGAGAGGAAGGTAGAGGAGAAGAGGAAGGTAGAGGAGGAGAGGAAGTTAGAGGAGGAGAGGAAGGTAGAGGAGGAGAGGAAGGTAGAGGAGAAGAGGAAGGTAGAGGAGGAGAGGAAGTTAGAGGAGGAGAGGAAGGTAGAGGAGAAGAGGAAGGTAGAGGAGGAGAGGAAGTTAGAGGAGGAGAGGAAGGTAGAGGAGGAGAGGAAGGTTGAGGAGGAGAGGAAGGTAGAGGAGGAGAGGGAAGGTAGAGGAGGAGAGGAAGGTAGAGGAGGATAGGAAGGTAGAGGAGGAGAGGAAGGTAGAGGAGGACAGGAAGGTAGAGGAGGAGAGGAAGGTAGAAGAGAAGGAGAGGAGGAGAGGAAGGTAGAGGAGGAGAGGAATGTTAAAGAGAAGGAGAGGAGAAGAAGAAGGTAGAGGAGGAGTGGGAAGGTAGAGGAGAAGAGAATGAGAGGAGAATAGGAAGGTAGAGGAGGAGAGGAAGGTAGAGGAGGAGGAGAGGAAGGTAGAGGAGGAGAGGAAGGAAGAGGAAGGTAGAGGAGAAGAGGAAGGTAGAGGAGGAGAGAGGGTTTGTATGAGGCAGTGGCAGTGCAGATTCTTAAACAACATCATAGAACAGGGTGTCACCTTCTAAACTCCCTAACCCACTTTCCTCCACTCTCTCATTACACAGTGGGGTTTGTCCCACCCCTCCCCGCTCATACTTTCCTTTGATTTTCATTACTCTCTCCAACCCCCCCTACCTCTCTCCCTCTCTCTCAGACCTTAGATCTACAGTCGTGGTCAAAAGTTTTGAGTATAACACAAGTATTGGTCTTCACAAAGTTTGCTGCTTCAGTGTTTTTAGATATTTTGTCAGATGTTACTATGGTATACTGAAGTATAATTATAAGCATTCCATAAGTGTCAAAGGCTTTTATTGACAATTACATTAAGTTTATGCAAAGAGTCAATATTTGCAGTGTTGACCCTTCTTTTTCAAGACCTCTGCAATCCGCCCTGGCATGCTGTCAATTAACTTCTGGGCCACATCCTGACTGATGGCAGCCCATTCTTGCATAATCAATGCTTGGAGTTTGTCAGAATTTGTGGGTTTTTGTTTGTCCACCCGCCTCTTGAGGATTGACCACTAATTCTCAATGGGATTAAGGTCTGGGGAGTTTCCTGGCCATGGACCCAAAATGTCGATGTTTTGTTCCCCAAGCCACTTAGTTATTTTTTTATTTTTTATTTTTTATATATAAAAAATAATAATAATGTTTTGTCATTTAGCAGACGCTCTTATCCAGAGCGACTTACAGGAGCAATTAGGGTTAAGTGCCTTGCTCAAGGGCACAGACAGATTTTTCACCTAGTCGGCTCGGGGATTAGAACCAGCGACCTTTCAGTTACTGGCACAACGCTCTTAACCACTAAGCTACCTGCCGCCCCTGCCGCCCTCTTAACCATTAAGCTACCTGCCGTTATCACTTTTGCCTTATGGCAAGGTGCTCCATCATGCTGGAAAAGGCATTGTTCGTCACCAAACTGTTCTTGGATGGTTGGGAGAAGTTGCTTTCGGAGGATGTGTTGGTACCATTCTTTATTCATGGCTGTGTTCTTAGGCAAAATTGTGAGTGAGCCCACTCCCTTGGCTGAGAAGCAACCCCACACATGAATGGTCTCAGGATGCTTTACTGTTGGCATGACACAGGACTGATGGTAGCGCTCACCTTGTCATCTCCAGACAAGGACTGCTGTGGTCCTCTGTAGCTCAGCTGGTAGAGCACGGCGCTTGTAACGCCAAGGTAGTGGGTTCGATCCACGGGACCACCCATACACAAAAATGTATGCACGCATGACTGTAAGTCGCTTTGGATAAAAGCGTCTGCTAAATGGCATATTATTATTATTATAGGACTGACGGTAGCGCTCACTTTGTCTTCCCCGGACAAGGTGTTTTCCGGATGCCCCAAACAATCAGAAAGGGGATTCATCAGAGAAAATGACTTTACCCCAGTCCTCAGCAGTCCAATCCCTGTACCTTTTGCAGAATATCAGTCTGTCCCTGATGTTTTTCCTGGAGAGAAGTGGCTACCTCGCTGCCCTTCTTGACACCAGGCCATCCTCCAAAAGTCTTTGCCTCACTGTGCGTGCAGATGCACTCACACCTGCCTGCTGCCATTCCTGAGCAAGCTCTGCACTGGTGGTGCCCTGATCCCGCAGCTGAATCAACTTTAGGAGACGGTCCTGGCGCTTGCTGGACTTTCTTGGGCACCCTGAAGCCTTCACAACAATTGAACCTCTCTCCTTGAAGTTCTTGATGATCCGATAAATGGTTGATTTAGGTGCAATCTTACTAGCCGCAATATCCTTGCCTGTGAAGCCCTTTTTGTGCAAAGCAATGATGACGGCACGTGTTTCCTTGCAGGTAACCATGGTTAACAGAGGAAGAACAATGATATCAAGCACCACCCTCCTTTTAAAGCTTCCAGTCTGTTATTCTAACTCAATCAGCATGACAGAGTGATCTCCAGCCTTGTCCTCGTCAACACTCTCACCTGTGTTAACGAGACAATCACTGACATGATGTCAGCTGGTCCTTTTGTGACAGGGATGAATTGCAGTGGAAATGTTTTGGGGGGGATTAAGTTCATTTTCATGGCAAAGAGGGACTTTGCAATTAATTGCAATTCATCTGATCACTCTTCATGACATTCTGGAGTTTATGCAAATTGCCATCATAAAAACTGAGGCAGCAGACTTTGTGAACATTTATATTTGTGTCATTCTCAAAACTTTTGACCACGACTGTTCATGTCGCTTTTCGGCAACGATATTACAAAGCTCACATTGACTTATGTTGAGATACAGGTTAAATGAGACCAATAACCTGCCGCTTTCCAAACCATCAGTCCTCATTCCTCTCCTCTAATATGGACAACAGAACAGTTCTACTGCTCATGGAAATTACCCTCCCAAAACGACCATTAAACTACACCATTAAAACCTACACTGTAAAACTCCCTCAATAAAAAGCCCATAACAGCCAAGACCCAGCCAGATATTTCCACTGTGTCCAGAAATACCCCATCTAATAAACCTCACCATAGACTAGCTAGGAGACTAGGACACTCACTCACTCACTCACTCTCTCACACACACACAAACACTCTCACTCACTCTCTCACACACACACTCTCTCACAAACACACACACACTCTCAAATACACACTCTCTCCTCTATTCTCCTCTATCCCCTTCTCTCCTCTCTCCCCACCCTCTCCTCTCCCCACCCTCTCCTCTATCCCCCCTCTCTTCTCTATCCCCTATCCCCCCTCTCTCCTCTATCCCCTCTCTCCTCTATCCCCTCTCTCTCCTCTCTCCCCCTCCATCCTCTCTCCCCCTCTCTCCTCTATTCCCCCTCTCCCCCTCTCCTCTCTCCCCGTCTCCTCTCTCCCCCTCCATCCTCTCTCCCTCTCTCTCCTCTATCCCCTCTCCCCCTCTCCTCTCTCCCCTGTCTCCTCTCTCCCCTCCATCCTCTCTCCCTCTCTCCTCTATCCCCCCTCTCCCCCTCTCCTCTCTCCCCCTGTCTCCTCTCTCCCCCTCCATCCTCTCTCCCCCTCTCTCCTCTATCCCCCCTCTCCCCTCTCTCTCTCCCCTCTCTCCCCTCTATCCCCCTCTCCCCCCTCCCCTCTCTCCCCTGTCTCCTCTCCCCTCCATCCTCTCTCCCCTCTCTCTCCTCTATCCCCCTCTCCCCCTCTCCTCTCTCCCCCTGTCTCCTCTCTCCCCCTCCATCCTCTCTCCCCCTCTCTCCTCTATCCCCCCTCTCCCCCTCTCCCCCTGTCTCCTCCTCCCCCCTCCATCCCTCTCCCCCTCTCTCCCTCTATCCCCCTCTCCCCCTCTCCCTCTCTCCTCCTCTCTCTCCTCTATCCCCCTCTCTCTCCCCCCATCTCTGCTCTCTCCCTCTCTCTCCTCTATCCCCCCTCTCCCCTCTCCTCTATCCCCTCTCCCTCCACCCTCCCTCCTCTCTCCTCTATCTCTCCTCTCCCCCTTCTCTCCCCTCCCCCTCTCCCCTCTCTCCCCTCTCCCCTCCCTCTCTCCACCCCTCTCTCCTCTCTCTCCCTCTCTCCTCTATCTCCTCCTCTCCATCTCTCCTCTACCCCCCTCTCCTCTCTCTCCCCTCTCTCTCCTCTCTCTCCCCTCTCTCCTCTCCCCTCCCCCCCTCTCCCTCTCCCCCCTCTCTCCCCCTCTCTACTCTATCCCTCACACTCTCTTGTAGTCATTGGTCCTCTCCTCTTCCTGACCCTCTCTCTCCTCTTCCTGACCCTCTCTCTCCTCTTCCTGACCCTCTCTCTCCTCTTCCTGACCCTCTCTCTCCTCTTCCTGACCCTCTCTCTCCTCTTCCCGACGGTTGCATGCACACAATAATACGATTATTGTGAAGTCAGATTAATATAATTCTGTTAATTAATAAATTTGATTGCTTTGCAAGAAGAACGTTTTCCCCAATTATCCGGTTTAGGTTGTGTGTGTGTGTGTGTGTGTGTGTGTGTGTGTGTGTGTGTGTGTGTGTGTGTGTGTGTGTGTGTGTGTGTGTGTGTGTGTGTGTGTGTGTGTGTGTGTGTGTGTGTGTGTGTGTGTGTGTGTGTGTGTGTGTGTCTGTGAAGTAGGTGTGCGCTTGTGTGTGTGTGGGTCGCTTCATATACATTTTCCATCCTTAAAATTAGGAATAAGCACAGGCTTAAAAAAATACGGTCTTAGAAAACATCTACCAGAAAAAGTCTTAAAAGATATTAGAAATACATCAAAACACAATAATGTTGAAGTAAAGGATCCTGCATACGAATATCAACACTTATATTTCATTTTGGAGAAATTCTTTGCCTTCTGTGTGTTTAGCATGCATTGCCTTCTGTGTGTTTAGCATGCATTGCCTTCTGTGTGTTTAGCATGCATTGCCTTCTGTGTGTTTAGCATGCATTGCCTTCTGTGTGTTTAGCATGCATTGCCTTCTGTGTGTTTAGCATGCATTGCCTTCTGTGTGTTTAGCATGCATTGCCTTCTGTGTGTTTAGCATGCATTGCCTTCTGTGTGTTTAGCATGCATTGCCTTCTGTGTGTTTAGCATGCATTGCCTTCTGTGTGTTTAGCATGCATTGCCTTCTGTGTGTTTAGCATGCATTGCCTTCTGTGTGTTTAGCATGCATTGCCTTCTGTGTGTTTAGCATGCATTGCCTTCTGTGTGTTTAGCATGCATTGCCTTCTGTGTGTTTAGCATGCATTGCCTTCTGTGTGTTTAGCATGCTTTGCCTTCTGTGTGTTTAGCATGCATTGCCTTCTGTGTGTTTAGCATGCATTGCCTTCTGTGTGTTTAGCATGCTTTGCCTTCTGTGTGTTTAGCATGCATTGCCTTCTGTGTGTTTAGCATGCATTGCCTTGTAATTAAATTACCACAAACGCACATACTGTCTCTTTAAGATATTTTCACATTTCTCTCCCTGATGAGGGAGGATAAAGAAACTTCACAGAAGTAACAAGTAAAGGTACCAATTATTTAGTGATTTGATTTTTTACTGATATCAAGTTTGTTTATCAATTATTAAGTGATTAAAACTCAAAATTCTGTTACCAAATTGGTAACGGAATTACCAAAAAAATCTGTAACGGAATTACTGCAACTGAATTGTCTACAATGGGAAATTATAATAGTCACCAACCACAGTTGGGTTTCCTGCTACTGTCCTCCTTCCACTGGTATACTGTTATGTTCAGCTCATAGGGTCTCCTGCTACTGTCCTCCTTCCACTGGTATACTGTTATGTTCAGCTCATAGGGTCTCCTGTTACTGTCCTCCCTTCCACTGGTATACTGTTATGTTCAGCTCATAGGGTCTCCTGCTACTGTCCTCCTTCCACTGGTATACTGTTATGTTCAGCTCATAGGGTCTCCTGCTACTGTCCTCCTTCCACTGGTATACTGTTATGTTCAGCTCATAGGGTCTCCTGCTACTGTCTGCCTTGCTTTCTGTCTGTCTCTCTCTCTCTCTCTCTCTCTCTCTCTCTGTCTGTCGCTCTGTCTAGTTGAATTATTATTATTTTTTGTCATTTTAGCAGACGCTCTTATCCAGAGCGACTTACAGTTAGTGAGTGCATACATTATTTTATTTTTCATACTGGCCCCCCGTGGGAATCGAACCCACAACCCTGGCGTTGCAGACGCCATGCTCTACCAACTGAGCTACATCCCTGCCGACCATTCCCTCCCCTACCCTGGACGACGCTGGGCCAATTGTGCGCCGCCCCATGGGTTTCCCGGTCGCGGTCGGCTACATGACCAAAAGTATGTGGACATCTGCTCGTCGAACATCTCATTCCAAAGTCATGGGCATTAATCTGGAGTTGGTCCCCCCCTTTGCTGCTATAACAGCCTCCACTCTTCTGGGAAGGCTTTCCACTAGATGTTGGAACATTGCTGCGGGGGACTTGCTTCCTTCAGCCACAAGAGCATTAGTGAGGTCGGGCACTGGTGTTGGGCGATTAGGCCTGGCTCGCAGTCAGCATTCCTATTCATCCCAAAGGTGTCCGATGGGTTTGAGATCAGGGCTCTGTGCAGGAAAGTCAAGTTCTTCAACATCTATCTCAACAAACCATTTCTGTATGGACCTCGCTTTGTGCACGGGGGTATTGTCATGCTGAAACAGGAAAGGGCCTTCCCCAAACTGTTGCCACAAAGTTGGAAGCACAGAATCGTCTAGAATGTCATTGTATGCTGTAGCTTTGCTTTCCCTTCCCTGGAACTAAGAGGCCTAGCCTGAATCATGAAAAACAGCCCCAGACAATCATTCCTCCTCCACCAAACTTTACATTTGGCACTATGTATTCGGGTAGGTAGGGTTCTCCTGGCATTCGCCAAACCCAGATTCGTCTGTCGGACTGCCAGATTGTGAAGCGAGCTTGTGTGGCCTACCACTTCGTGGCTGAGCCGTTGTTGCTCCTAGATGTTTCCACTTCACAATAACAGCACTTACAGTTGACCGGGGCAGCTCTAGCAGGGCAGACATTAGACGAACTGACTTGTTGGAAAGGTGCCATCCTATGACGGTGCCACGTTGAAAGTCACTGAGCTCTTCAGTACGGGCCATTCTACGGCCAATGTTTGTCTATGGAGATTGCAGCAACGGGTGTGGCTGAAATGGCCAAAAAGTATCTACTATACTTCCTCTACTGAACTGAACTATACTGTACTGAACAGTACTGAACTCTACTGAACTCTACTCTACTGAGCTCTACTCTACTGAACAGTACTGAACTCTACTGTGCTGTACATTGATGTCCAAACTTGTGAAAAATAGACATCTATGATTGGTTCAGATTTGGTCTGGTCTGGACCAACCAAATGTGGTCTTGTTTGGGGAAGGAGGTCATTACAATAATATCCAGTGTGTAGAAGCCAAATAAGCAAATGAAGTGTGTACCTATTTAGGATATATTACCATGAAGAGAATGATATTCATATCCATAATTATGTATTTCTGTATAGTACAGATCAGGGACCCATGATGTAATTCCGTTGCCAGATGTAAATCCACTTCCCCTACTGTAGTTCAGTAACCAATATAAAACATGTCTAACTCATCCTTTCTGCAGACATCTTTGAATGTAAATCCGGAGCAGATATTTAAGAGTAAAATTGAAAATATGGTCGCATAAAAAGCTGAGGGAGATTTTACATGGAATTGTCCTAGACAAGGCCTAAGGGGAGAGGAGAGGAGAGGAGAGGAGAGGAGAGGAGAGGAGAGGAGAGGAGAGGAGAGGAGAGGAGAGGAGAGGAGAGGAGAGGAGAGGAGAGGAGAGGAGAGGAGAGAGAGAGTGTGTGTGCGATGTAGGTGGATGTTGATGGGCTGTTGTTGAGGGAAAATGTGAGTAAATAGCCTTCTCTATCTCTCGCTTATCTCTCTCCTCCTCTCTCCTCCTCTCTCCTCTCTCTAGTTGATGGGCTCGTTGGTCCTAGCGGTTGGGTTGTGGTTGCGGTTCGATCCTGAGACCGTCACTCTGCTGAAAGGAGACGGAGCGCCAGGCACCTTCTTTTATGGTGAGTACAGGGACAGGAATCAGCCAATCAGAAGGGAGGGGACGTGTGAGTTAGCCAATGGGACTGGAGGAGATTTATACATGAACCAATGAGCATGGAGGAGAGACAATGTCAGCCAATGACTTGTGATGTCAGAAAGGCTGAAAGTGGCCCTTGAGAAGAAGTGAGGATTGTAATTTCAATAGGGTCACAAAAGAGTTGTTTTTAAGCTGTATGAAAAGGAGCAGTCCTAAAACAGCGTTGTCTTACCCCACCCACTACTAGAAAAAAAAATCTTGGTGATGCTATACTGAACAAAAATATAAAAACACCTGCTGGGAACAATAAAAGGCCACTATAAAATGTCTCAAGTTTTGACGGAGTGTGCAATTGGCATGCTGACTGCAGGAATTTCCACCAGAGCTGTTGCCAGATAATTTAATGTTAATTTCTCTACCATAAGCCGCCTCCACGTTGTTTTAGAGAATTTGGCAGTACGTCAAACCGGCCTCACAACCGTAGACCATGTGTAACCACGCCAGCCCAGGACCTCCACATCCGGCTTCTTCACCTGCGGGATCATCTGAGACCGGCCCCCTGGACAGTTTAAGAAACTGTGGGTTTGCACAAACAAAGAATTTCTGCACAAACTTTCAGAAACCGTCTCAGGGAAGCTCATCTGCGTGCTCGTCATCCTCACCAGGGTCTTGACCTGACTGCAGTTTGGCGTCGTAGCCGTCTTCAGTGGGCAAATGCTCACTGTCGATGGCCACTGGCACGCTGGAGAAGTGTGCTCTTCACGGATGAATCCCGGTTTCAACTGTACCGGGCAGATGGCAGACAGCGTGTATGGCGTCGTGTGGGAGAGCAGTTAGCTGATCTCATCGTTGTGAACAGAGTGTCCCATGGTGGCGGTGGGGTTATGGTATGGGCAGGCATAAGCTACGGACAACTAACAAAATTGCATTTTATCGATGGCAATTTGAATGCACAGAGATACCATGACGAGATCCTGAGGCCCATTGTCGTGCCATTCATCCACTGCCATCACCTCATATTTCAGCATGATAATGCACGGCCCCATGTTGCAAAGATCTGTACACAATTCCTGGAAGCTGAAAATGTCCCAGCTTCTTCCATGGCCTGCATACTCACCAGACACGTCTATAGACAGACACACTGTCAGCTATATGGTTAATTAGTCTATAGACAGACACACTGTCAGCTATATGGTTAATTAGTCTATAGACAGACACACTGTCAGTTATATGGTTAATTAGTCTATAGACAGACACACTGTCAGTTATATGGTTAATTAGTCTATAGACAGACACACTGTCAGTTATATGGTTAATTAGTCTATAGATACACTGTCAGCTATATGGTTAGTTAATCTATAGACAGACACACTGTCAGCTATATGGTTAATTAGTCTATAGATACACTGTCAGCTATATGGTTAATTAGCCTATAGACAGACACACTGTCAGCTATATAGTTAGTTAGTCTATAGATACACTGTCAGTTATATGGTTAGTTAATCTATAGATACACTGTCAGCTATATGGTTAGTTAGTCTATAGACACAATGTCAGTTATATGGTTAGTTAGTCTATAGATACACTGTCAGCTATAGGGTTAGTTAGTCTATAGATACACTGTCAGCTATATGGTTAGTTAGTCTATAGACACACTGTCAGCTATATGGTTAGTTAGTCTATAGATACACTGTCAGCTATAGGGTTAGTTAGTCTATAGAAACACTGTCAGCTATATGGTTAGTTAGTCTATAGATACACTGTCAGCTATATGGTTAGTTAGTCTATAGACAGAAACACTGTCAGCTATATGGTTAGTTAGTCTATAGATACACTGTCAGCTATATGGTTAGTTAGTCTATAGATACACTGTCAGCTATATGGTTAGTTAGTCTATAGATACACTGTCAGCTATATGGTTAGTTAGTCTATAGATACACTGTCAGCTATATGGTTAGTTAGTCTATAGACAGAAACACTGTCAGCTATATGGTTAGTTAGTCTATAGATACACTGTCAGCTATATGGTTAGTTAGTCTATAGACAGACTGTCAGCTATATGGTTAGTTAGTCTATAGATACACTGTCAGCTATATGGTTAGTTAGTCTATAGATACACTGTCAGCTATATGGTTAGTTAGTCTATAGATACACTGTCAGCTATATAGTTAGTTAGTCTATAGACAGACTGTCAGCTATATGGTTAGATAGTCTATAGATACACTGTCAGCTATATGGTTAGTTAGTCTATAGATACACTGTCAGCTATATGGTTAGTTAGTCTATAGATACACTGTCAGCTATATGGTTAGTTAGTCTATAGATACACTGTCAGCTATATGGTTAGTTAATCTATAGATACACTGTCAGCTATATGGTTAGTTAGTCTATAGATACACTGTCAGCTATATGGTTAGTTAGTCTATAGACAGACTGTCAGCTATATGGTTAGTTAGTCTATAGACACACTGTCAGCTATATGGTTAGTTAGTATATAGACAGACTGTCAGCTATATGGTTAGTTAGTCTATAGACAGACTGTCAGCTATATAGTTAGTTAGTCTATAGATACACTGTCAGCTATATGGTTAGTTAGTCTATAGATACACTGTCAGCTATATGGTTAGTTAATCTATAGATATACTGTCAGCTATATGGTTAGTTAGTCTATAGATACACTGTCAGCTATATGGTTAGTTAATCTATAGATACACTGTCAGCTATATGGTTAGATAGTCTATAGACAGACTGTCAGCTATATGGTTAGTTAGTCTATAGATACACTGTCAGCTATATGGTTAGTTAGTCTATAGATACACTGTCAGCTATATGGTTAGTTAGTCTATAGATACACTGTCAGCTATATGGTTAGTTAATCTATAGATACACTGTCAGCTATATGGTTAGTTAGTCTATAGATACACTGTCAGCTATATGGTTAGTTAGTCTATAGACAGACTGTCAGCTATATGGTTAGTTAGTCTATAGACACACTGTCAGCTATATGGTTAGTTAGTATATAGACAGACTGTCAGCTATATGGTTAGTTAGTCTATAGACAGACTCTCAGCTATATAGTTAGTTAGTCTATAGATACACTGTCAGCTATATGGTTAGTTAGTCTATAGATACACTGTCAGCTATATGGTTAGTTAATCTATAGATATACTGTCAGCTATATGGTTAGTTAGTCTATAGATACACTGTCAGCTATATGGTTAGTTAATCTATAGATACACTGTCAGCTATATGGTTAGATAGTCTATAGACAGACTGTCAGCTATATGGTTAGTTAGTCTATAGATACACTGTCAGCTATATGGTTAGTTAGTCTATAGATACACTGTCAGCTATATGGTTAGTTAGTCTATAGATACACTGTCAGCTATATAGTTAGTTAGTCTATAGACAGACTGTCAGCTATATGGTTAGATAGTCTATAGATACACTGTCAGCTATATGGTTAGTTAGTCTATAGATACACTGTCAGCTATATGGTTAGTTAGTCTATAGATACACTGTCAGCTATATGGTTAGTTAGTCTATAGATACACTGTCAGCTATATGGTTAGTTAATCTATAGATACACTGTCAGCTATATGGTTAGTTAGTCTATAGATACACTGTCAGCTATATGGTTAGTTAGTCTATAGACAGACTGTCAGCTATATGGTTAGTTAGTCTATAGACACACTGTCAGCTATATGGTTAGTTAGTATATAGACAGACTGTCAGCTATATGGTTAGTTAGTCTATAGACAGACTGTCAGCTATATAGTTAGTTAGTCTATAGATACACTGTCAGCTATATGGTTAGTTAGTCTATAGATACACTGTCAGCTATATGGTTAGTTAATCTATAGATATACTGTCAGCTATATGGTTAGTTAGTCTATAGACAGACTGTCAGCTATATGGTTAGTTAGTCTATAGACACACTGTCAGCTATATGGTTAGTTAGTATATAGACAGACTGTCAGCTATATGGTTAGTTAGTCTATAGACAGACTGTCAGCTATATAGTTAGTTAGTCTATAGATACACTGTCAGCTATATGGTTAGTTAGTCTATAGATACACTGTCAGCTATATGGTTAGTTAATCTATAGATATACTGTCAGCTATATGGTTAGTTAGTCTATAGATACACTGTCAGCTATATGGTTAGTTAATCTATAGATACACTGTCAGCTATATGGTTAGATAGTCTATAGACAGACTGTCAGCTATATGGTTAGTTAGTCTATAGAAACACTGTCAGCTATATGGTTAGTTAGTCTATAGATACACTGTCAGCTATATGGTTAGTTAGTCTATAGATACACTGTCAGCTATATAGTTAGTTAGTCTATAGACAGACTGTCAGCTATATGGTTAGATAGTCTATAGATACACTGTCAGCTATATGGTTAGTTAGTCTATAGATACACTGTCAGCTATATGGTTAGTTAGTCTATAGATACACTGTCAGCTATATGGTTAGTTAGTCTATAGATACACTGTCAGCTATATGGTTAGTTAGTCTATAGATACACTGTCAGCTATATGGTTAGATAGTCTATAGATACACTGTCAGCTATATGGTTAGTTAGTCTATAGATACACTGTCAGCTATAGGGTTAGTTAGTCTATAGAAACACTGTCAGCTATATGGTTAGTTAGTCTATAGATACATTGTCAGCTATATGGTTAGTTAGTCTATAGACAGAAACACTGTCAGCTATATGGTTAGTTAGTCTATAGATACACTGTCAGCTATATGGTTAGTTAGTCTATAGATACACTGTCAGCTATATGGTTAGTTAGTCTATAGATACACTGTCAGCTATATGGTTAGTTAGTCTATAGATACACTGTCAGCTATAGGGTTAGTTAGTCTATAGATACACTGTCAGCTATAGGGTTAGTTAGTCTATAGAAACACTGTCAGCTATATGGTTAGTTAGTCTATAGATACACTGTCAGCTATATGGTTAGTTAATCTATAGATACACTGTCAGCTATATGGTTAATTAGCCTATAGACAGACACACTGTCAGCTATATGGTTAGTTAGTCTATAGATACACTGTCAGCTATATGGTTAGTTAATCTATAGATACACTGTCAGCTATATGGTTAATTAGCCTATAGACAGACACACTGTCAGCTATATGGTTAGTTAGTCTATAGATACACTGTCAGCTATATGGTTAGTTAATCTATAGACAGACACACTGTCAGCTATATGGTTAGTTAGTCTATAGATACACTGTCAGCTATATGGTTAGTTAGTCTATAGACACACTGTCAGCTATATAGTTAGATCGTCTATAGATACACTGTCAGCTATAGGGTTAGTTAGTCTATAGACACATTGTCAGCTATATGGTTAGTTAGTCTATAGATACACTGTCAGCTATATGGTTAGTTAGTCTATAGACACAATGTCAGTTATATGGTTAGATAGTCTATAGATACACTGTCAGCTATATGGTTAGTTAGTCTATAGATACACTGTCAGCTATATGGTTAGTTAGTCTATAGACACAATGTCAGTTATATGGTTAGTTAGTCTATAGATACACTGTCAGCTATATGGTTAGTTAGTCTATAGATACACTGTCAGCTATATGGTTAGTTAGTCTATAGACAGAAACACTGTCAGCTATATGGTTAGTTAGTCTATAGATACACTGTCAGCTATATGGTTAGTTAGTCTATAGACAGAAACACTGTCAGCTATATGGTTAGTTAGTCTATAGATACACTGTCAGCTATATAGTTAGTTAGTCTATAGAAACACTGTCAGCTATATGGTTAGTTAGTCTATAGATACACTGTCAGCTATATGGTTAGTTAGTCTATAGAAACACTGTCAGCTATATAGTTAGTTAGTCTATAGATACACTGTCAGCTATAGGGTTAGTTAGTCTATAGATACACTGTCAGCTATATGGTTAGTTAGTCTATAGAAACACTGTCAGCTATATGGTTAATTAGCCTATAGATACACTGTCAGCTATATGGTTAATTAGCCTATAGATACACTGTCAGCTATATGGTTAGTTAGTCTATAGATACACTGTCAGCTATATGGTTAGATAGTCAATAGACAGACTGTCAGCTATATGGTTAGTTAGTCTATAGATACACTGTCAGCTATATGGTTAGTTAGTCTATATATACACTGTCAGCTATATGGTTAGTTAGTCTATAGACAGAAACACTGTCAGCTATATGGTTAGTTAGTCTATAGATACACTGTCAGCTATATGGTTAGTTAGTCTATAGATACACTGTCAGCTATATGGTTAGTTAGTCTATAGACAGACACAATGTCAGTTATATGGTTAGTTAGTCTATAGATACACTGTCAGCTATATGGTTAGTTAGTCTATAGACACAATGTCAGTTATATGGTTAGTTAGTCTATAGATACACTGTCAGCTATATGGTTAGTTAGTCTATAGATACACTGTCAGCTATATGGTTAGTTAGTCTATAGATACACTGTCAGCTATATGGTTAGTTAGTCTATAGATACACTGTCAGCTATATGGTTAGTTAGTCTATAGATACACTGTCAGCTATATGGTTAGTTAGTCTATAGATACACTGTCAGCTATATGGTTAGATAGTCTATAGACAGAAACACTGTCAGCTATATGGTTAGTTAGTCTATAGATACACTGTCAGCTATATGGTTAATTAGTCTATAGACACAATGTCAGTTATATGGTTAGTTAGTCTATAGATACACTGTCAGCTATATGGTTAGTTAGTCTATAGATACACTGTCAGCTATATGGTTAGTTAGTCTATAGACAGACACAATGTCAGTTATATGGTTAGTTAGTCTATAGATACACTGTCAGCTATATGGTTAGTTAGTCTATAGACACAATGTCAGTTATATGGTTAGTTAGTCTATAGATACACTGTCAGCTATATGGTTAGTTAGTCTATAGATACACTGTCAGCTATATGGTTAGTTAGTCTATAGATACACTTTCAGCTATATGGTTAGTTAGTCTATAGATACACTGTCAGCTATATGGTTAGTTAGTCTATAGACACAATGTCAGTTATATGGTTAGTTAGTCTATAGATACACTGTCAGCTATATGGTTAGTTAGTCTATAGACACAATGTCAGCTATATGGTTAGTTAGTCTATAGACACAATGTCAGCTACAGTGGCTTGCGAAAGTATTCACCCCCCTTGGCATTTTTCCTATTTTGTTGCCTTACAAGCTGGAATTTGAATGGATTTTTGGGGGTTTGTATCATTTGATTTACACAACATGCCTACCACTTTGAAGATGCAAAATATGTTTTATTGTGAAACAAACAAGTTCTATCAACACATTGCCTGGAGTACTCGTGCTACAAGAACTCTGGACCGTTGCTACTCTCCCTTCCGGGATGGCTACAAGGCCCTCCCCCGCCCTCCCTTCGGCAAATCAGATCACAACTCCATTCTGCTCCTCCCTTCCTATAGGCAGAAACTCAAACAGGAATTACGCAGACTGGGATATGTTCCGGGTTGTCTCTGAGAATAGAATTTACGTATACACGGACACGGTGACTGAGTTCATCAGGAAGTGTATAGGGGATGTTGACTATTAAAACCTACTCAAACCAAAAACTGTGGATAGATGGCAGCATTCACGCAAAACTGAAAGCGCAAACCACTGCATTTAACCACAGCAAGGTGACTGGGAATATGGTTGAATACAAACAGTGTAATTATTCCTTCCGTAAGGCAATCAAACAGGCAAAACGTCAGTACAGAGACAAAGTGGAGTCGCAATTCAACGGCTCAGACACGAGACGTATGTGGCAGGGTCTACAGACAATCACGGATTACAAAGGGAAAACCAGCCACGGCGCGGACACCGACGTCTTGCTCCCGGACAAGCTAAAGACCTTCTTCACCTGCTTTGAGGATAACACAGTGCCACCGACACGGTCCGCTCCCAAGGATTGTGGGCTCTCGTTCTCCGTGGCCGACAAGTGTAAGACATTTAAGCGTGTTAACCCTCGCAAGGCTGCCGGTCAGACGGTATCCCTAGCCGTGTCCTCAGAGGATGCGCAGACCAGCTGGCTGGAGTGTTTACGGACATATTCCTCCCTATCCCAGTCTGCTGTCCCCATTTGCTTCAAGATGTCCGCAATTGTTCCTGTATCCAAGAAAGCAAAGGTAACTGAACTAAATGACTATCGCCCCGTAGCACTCACCTCTGTCATCATGAAGTGCTTTGAGAGACTAGTCAAGGATCATATCACCTCTACCTTACCTGCCACCCTAGACCCACTTAAATTTGCTTACCGCCCCAATAGATCCACAGACTATGCAATCGCCATCGCACTGCCCACTGCCCTATCCCATCTGGACAAGAGGAATACCTACATCAGAATGCTGTTCATTGACTATAGCTCAGCCTTCAACACCATAGTACCCTCCAAGCTCATCATTAAGCTCGGGGCCAACAGAGAGAGCACGCCCCTATTCACATCGACGGGACCGCAGTGGAGAAGGTGAAAAGCTTCAAGACAATCTGAAATGGTCCACCCACACAGACAGCGCCTCTTCAACCTCAGGAGGCTGAAGAAATTTGGCTTGGCCCCTAAGACCCTCACAAACTTTTACAGATGCACCATTGAGAGCATCCTGTCAGGCTCTATCACCGCCTGGTACGGCAACTGCACCGCCCGCAACCGCAGGGCTCTCCAGAGGGTGGTGCGGTCTGCCCAATGCATCACCGGGGGCACACTGCCTGCCCTCCAGAACATCTACAACACCCGATGTCACAGGAAGGCCAAAAAGATCATCAAGGACATCAACCACCTGAACCACGGCCTGTTCACCCCGCTATCATCCAGAAGGTGAGGTCAGTACAGGTGCATCAAAGCTGGGACCGAGAGACTGAAAAACAGCTTTTATCTCAAGGCCATCAGACTGTTAAATAGCCATCACTAGCCGGCTACCACCCGGTTACTCAACCCTGCACCTTAGAGGCTGCTGCCCCATATACATAGACATGGAATCACTGGTCACTTGAAATGGAACACTAGTCACTTTAATAATGTTTACATACTGCTTTACTCATTTCATATGTATATACTGTACTCTACTGTATTTTAGTCAACGCCACTCAGACATTGTTCATCCTAATATTTATACATTTCTTAATTTCATTATTTTACTTTTAGATTTGTGTGTATTGCTGTGAATTGTTAGCTACTACTGCGCTGTTGGAGCTAGGAACACAAGCATTTCGCTACACCCGCAATAACATCTGCTAAATAAGTGTATGTGACCAATAAAATGTGATTTGATTTGATTTTCTGGGATTTTTTTATTTCAGCTTTACATGCGTTTATATTTTTGTTCAGTGTAGTACTGACTGTCCTGCTGGTCACTGCATTATGTCTGTTTAGTCCAGAGTTATGGTACTGACTGTCCTGCTGGTCACTACCTTATGTCTGTTTAGTCCAGAGTTATGGTACTGACTGTCCTGCTGGTCACTACCTTATGTCTGTTTAGTCCAGAGTTATGGTACTGACTGTCCTGCTGGTCACTGCATTATGTCTGTTTAGTCCAGAGTTATGGTACTGACTGTCCTGCTGGTCACTGCATTATGTCTGTTTAGTCCAGAGTTATGGTACTGACTGTCCTGCTGGTCACTACCTTATGTCTGTTTAGTCCAGAGTTATGGTACTGACTGTCCTGCTGGTCACTGTATTATGTCTGTTTAGTCCAGAGTTATGGTACTGACTGTCCTGCTGGTCACTGTATTATGTCTGTTTAGTCCAGAGTTATGGTACTGACTCTCCTGCTGGTCACTGTATTATGTCTGTTTAGTCCAGAGTTATGGTACTGACTGTCCTGCTGGTCACTGCATTATGTCTGTTTAGTCCAGAGTTATGGTACTGACTGTCCTGCTGGTCACTGCATTATGTCTGTTTAGTCCAGAGTTATGGTACTGACTGTCCTGCTGGTCACTGCATTATGTCTGTTTAGTCCAGAGTTATGGTACTGACTGTCCTGCTGGTCACTGCATTATGTCTGTTTAGTCCAGAGTTATGGTACTGACTGTCCTGCTGGTCACTGCATTATGTCTGTTTAGTCCAGAGTTATGGTACTGACTGTCCTGCTGGTCACTACCTTATGTCTGTTTAGTCCAGAGTTATGGTACTGACTGTCCTGCTGGTCACTACCTTATGTCTGTTTAGTCCAGAGTTATGGTACTGACGGTCCTGCTGGTCACTACCTTATGTCTGTTTAGTCCAGAGTTATGGTACTGACTGTCCTGCTGGTCACTACCTTATGTCTGTTTAGTCCAGAGTTATGGTACTGATGGTCCTGCTGGTCACTGCATTATGTCTGTTTAGTCCAGAGTTATGGTACTGACTGTCCTGCTGGTCACTACCTTATGTCTGTTTAGTCCAGAGTTATGGTACTGACTGTCCTGCTGGTCACTACCTTATGTCTGTTTAGTCCAGAGTTATGGTACTGACGGTCCTGCTGGTCACTACCTTATGTCTGTTTAGTCCAGAGTTATGGTACTGACTGTCCTGCTGGTCACTACCTTATGTCTGTTTAGTCCAGAGTTATGGTACTGACGGTCCTGCTGGTCACTGCATTATGTCTGTTTAGTCCAGAGTTATGGTACTGACGGTCCTGCTGGTCACTACCTTACGTCTGTTTAGTCCAGAGTTATGGTACTGACGGTCCTGCTGGTCACTGCATTATGTCTGTTTAGTCCAGAGTTATGGTACTGACTGTCCTGCTGGTCACTACCTTATGTCTGTTTAGTCCAGAGTTATGGTACTGACTGTCCTGCTGGTCACTACCTTATGTCTGTTTAGTCCAGAGTTATGGTACTGACGGTCCTGCTGGTCACTACCTTATGTCTGTTTAGTCCAGAGTTATGGTACTGACTGTCCTGCTGGTCACTACCTTATGTCTGTTTAGTCCAGAGTTATGGTACTGACGGTCCTGCTGGTCACTGCATTATGTCTGTTTAGTCCAGAGTTATGGTACTGACGGTCCTGCTGGTCACTACCTTATGTCTGTTTAGTCCAGAGTTATGGTACTGACTGTCCTGCTGGTCACTACCTTATGTCTGTTTAGTCCAGAGTTATGGTACTGACTGTCCTGCTGGTCACTGCATTATGTCTGTTTAGTCCAGAGTTATGGTACTGACTCTCCTGCTGGTCACTGCATTATGTCTGTTTAGTCCAGAGTTTTTTTTTTTTTTTTTTTTTGTCATTTAGCAGACGCTCTTATCCAGAGCGACTTACAGGAGCAATTAGGGTTAAGTGCCTTGCTCAAGGGCACATCGACAGATTTTTCACCTAGTTGGCTCGGGGATTAGAACCAGCGACCTTTCGGTTACTGGCACAACGCTCTTACCCACTAAGCTACCTGCCGCCCCGAGTTATGGTACTGACTGTCCTGCTGGTCACTACCTTATGTATGTTTAGTCCAGAGTTATGGTACTGACTGTCCTGCTGGTCACTACCTTATGTCTGTTTAGTCCAGAGTTATGGTACTGACGGTCCTGCTGGTCACTACCTTATGTCTGTTTAGTCCAGAGTTATGGTACTGACTGTCCTGCTGGTCACTGCATTATGTCTGTTTAGTCCAGAGTTATGGTACTGACTGTCCTGCTGGTCACTACCTTATGTCTGTTTAGTCCAGAGTTATGGTACTGACTGTCCTGCTGGTCACTGCATTATGTCTGTTTAGTCCAGAGTTATGGTACTGACTGTCCTGCTGGTCACTGCATTATGTCTGTTTAGTCCAGAGTTATGGTACTGACTGTCCTGCTGGTCACTACCTTATGTCTGTTTAGTCCAGAGTTATGGTACTGACTGTCCTGCTGGTCACTGCATTATGTCTGTTTAGTCCACAGTTATGGTACTGACTGTCCTGCTGGTCACTGCATTATGTCTGTTTAGTCCACAGTTATGGTACTGACTGTCCTGCTGGTCACTGTATTATGTCTGTTTAGTCCAGAGTTATGGTACTGACTCTCCTGCTGGTCACTGCATTATGTCTGTTTAGTCCAGAGTTATGGTACTGACTGTCCTGCTGGTCACTACCTTATGTCTGTTTAGTCCAGAGTTATGGTACTGACTGTCCTGCTGGTCACTACCTTATGTCTGTTTAGTCCAGAGTTATGGTACTGACGGTCCTGCTGGTCACTACCTTATGTCTGTTTAGTCCAGAGTTATGGTACTGACTGTCCTGCTGGTCACTACCTTATGTCTGTTTAGTCCAGAGTTATGGTACTGACAGTCCTGCTGGTCACTGCATTATGTCTGTTTAGTCCAGAGTTATGGTACTGACGGTCCTGCTGGTCACTACCTTATGTCTGTTTAGTCCAGAGTTATGGTACTGACTGTCCTGCTGGTCACTACCTTATGTCTGTTTAGTCCAGAGTTATGGTACTGACTGTCCTGCTGGTCACTGCATTATGTCTGTTTAGTCCAGAGTTATGGTACTGACTCTCCTGCTGGTCACTGCATTATGTCTGTTTAGTCCAGAGTTATGGTACTGACTCTCCTGCTGGTCACTAACTTATGTCTGTTTAGTCCAGAGTTATGGTACTGACTGTCCTGCCGGTCACTACCTTATGTCTGTTTAGTCCAGAGTTATGGTACTGACTGTCCTGCTGGTCACTACCTTATGTCTGTTTAGTCCAGAGTTATGGTACTGACTGTCCTGCTGGTCACTGCATTATGTCTCTTTAGTCCAGAGTTATGGTACTGACTGTCCTGCTGGTCACTACCTTATGTCTGTTTAGTCCAGAGTTATGGTACTGACTGTCCTGCTGGTCACTGCATTATGTCTGTTTAGTCCAGAGTTATGGTACTGACTGTCCTGCTGGTCACTGCATTATGTCTGTTTAGTCCAGAGTTATGGTACTGACTGTCCTGCTGGTCACTACCTTATGTCTGTTTAGTCCAGAGTTATGGTACTGACTGTCCTGCTGGTCACTGCATTATGTCTGTTTAGTCCAGAGTTATGGTACTGACTGTCCTGCTGGTCACTACCTTATGTATGTTTAGTCCAGAGTCCTGCTGGTCACTACCTTATGTCTGTTTAGTCCAGAGTTATGGTACTGACTCTCCTGCTGGTCACTACCTTATGTCTGTTTAGTCCAGAGTTATGGTACTGACTGTCCTGCTGGTCACTACCTTATGTCTGTTTAGTCCAGAGTTATGGTACCGACTGTCCTGCTGGTCACTACCTTATGTCTGTTTAGTCCAGAGTTATGGTACTGACGGTCCTGCTGGTCACTACCTTATGTCTGTTTAGTCCAGAGTTATGGTACTGACTGTCCTGCTGGTCACTACCTTATGTCTGTTTAGTCCAGAGTTATGGTACTGACGGTCCTGCTGGTCACTACATTATGTCTGTTTAGTCCAGAGTTATGGTACTGACTCTCCTGCTGCTCACTACCTTATGTCTGTTTAGTCCAGAGTTATGGTACTGACTGTCCTGCTGGTCACTACCTTATGTCTGTTTAGTCCAGAGTTATAGTACTGACTGTCCTGCTGGTCACTACCTTATGTCTGTTTAGTCCAGAGTTATGGTACTGACTGTCCTGCTGGTCACTACCTTATGTCTGTTTAGTCCAGAGTTATGGTACTGGCTGTCCTGCTGGTCACTGCATTATGTCTGTTTAGTCCAGAGTTATGGTACTGACTGTCCTGCTGGTCACTACCTTATGTCTGTTTAGTCCAGAGTTATGGTACTGACTGTCCTGCTGGTCACTACCTTATGTCTGTTTAGTCCAGAGTTATGGTACTGACTGTCCTGCTGGTCACTACCTTATGTCTGTTTAGTCCAGAGTTATGGTACTGACGGTCCTGCTGGTCACTACCTTATGTCTGTTTAGTCCAGAGTTATGGTACTGACTGTCCTGCTGGTCACTACCTTATGTCTGTTTAGTCCAGAGTTATGGTACTGGCTGTCCTGCTGGTCACTACCTTATGTCTGTTTAGTCCAGAGTTATGGTACTGGCTGTCCTGCTGGTCACTGCATTATGTCTGTTTAGTTCAGAGTTATGGTACTGACTGTCCTGCTGGTCACTACCTTATGTATGTTTAGTCCAGAGTTATGGTACTGACTGTCCTGCTGGTCACTACCTTATGTCTGTTTAGTCCAGAGTTATGGTACTGACTGTCCTGCTGGTCACTACCTTATGTCTGTTTAGTCCAGAGTTATGGTACTGACTGTCCTGCTGGTCACTACCTTATGTCTGTTTAGTCCAGAGTTATGGTACTGACTGTCCTGCTGGTCACTGCATTATGTCTGTGTAGTCCAGAGTTATGGTACTGACTGTCCATCCTGCTGGTAACTATCTTATGTCTGTTTAGTCCAGAGTTATGGTACTGACTGTCCTGCTGGTCACTGCATTATGTCTGTTTAGTCCAGAGTTATGGTACTGACTCTCCTGCTGGTCACTGCATTATGTCTGTTTAGTCCAGAGTTATGGTACTGACTGTCCTGCTGGTCACTACCTTATGTCTGTTTAGTCCAGAGTTATGGTACTGACTGTCCTGCTGGTCACTACCTTATGTCTGTTTAGTCCATTGTTATGGTACTGACTGTCCTGCTGGTCACTACCTTATGTCTGTTTAGTCCAGAGTTATGGTACTGACGGGTCCTGCTGGTCACTACCTTTTGTCTGTTTAGTCCAGAGTTATGGTACTGACTCTCCTGCTGGTCACTACCTTATGTCTGTTTAGTCCAGAGTTATGGTACTGACTGTCCTGCTGGTCACTACCTTATGTCTGTTTAGTCCAGAGTTATGGTACTGACTGTCCTGCTGGTCACTACCTTATGTCTGTTTAGTCCAGAGTTATGGTACTGACTGTCCTGCTGGTCACTACCTTATGTCTGTTTAGTCCAGAGTTATGGTACTGACTCTCCTGCTGGTCACTACCTTATGTCTGTTTAGTCCAGAGTTATGGTACTGACTGTCCTGCTGGTCACTACCTTATGTCTGTTTAGTCCAGAGTTATGGTACTGACGGTCCTGCTGGTCACTACCTTATGTCTGTTTAGTCCAGAGTTATGGTACTGACGGTCCTGCTGGTCACTACCTTATGTCTGTTTAGTCCAGAGTTATGGTACTGACGGTCCTGCTGGTCACTACCTTATGTCTGTTTAGTCCAGAGTTATGGTACTGACGGTCCTGCTGGTCACTACCTTATGTCTGTTTAGTCCAGAGTTATGGTACTGACTGTCCTGCTGGTCACTACCTTATGTCTGTTTAGTCCAGAGTTATGGTACTGACTGTCCTGCTGGTCACTACCTTATGTCTGTTTAGTCCAGAGTTATGATACTGACTTCCTGCTGGTCACTACCTTATGTCTGTTTAGTCCAGAGTTATGGTACTGACTGTCCTGCTGGTCACTACCTTATGTCTGTTTAGTCCAGAGTTATGGTACTGACGGTCCTGCTGGTCACTACCTAATGTCTGTTTAGTCCAGAGTTATGGTACTGACTGTCCTGCTGGTCACTGCATTATGTCTGTTTAGTCCAGAGTTATGGTACTGACTGTCCTGCTGGTCACTACCTTATGTCTGTTTAGTCCAGAGTTATGGTACTGACGGTCCTGCTGGTCACTACCTAATGTCTGTTTAGTCCAGAGTTATGGTACTGACTGTCCTGCTGGTCACTGCATTATGTCTGTTTAGTCCAGAGTTATGGTACTGACTGTCCTGCTGGTCACTACCTTATGTCTGTTTAGTCCAGAGTTATGGTACTGACGGTCCTGCTGGTCACTACCTAATGTCTGTTTAGTCCAGAGTTATGGTACTGACTGTCCTGCTGGTCACTGCATTATGTCTGTTTAGTCCAGAGTTATGGTACTGACTGTCCTGCTGGTCACTACCTTATGTCTGTTTAGTCCAGAGTTATGGTACTGACTGTCCTGCTGGTCACTGCATTATGTCTGTTTAGTCCAGAGTTATGGTACTGACTGTCCTGCTGGTCACTACCTTATGTCTGTTTAGTCCAGAGTTATGGTACTGACTGTCCTGCTGGTCACTACCTTATGTCTGTTTAGTCCAGAGTTATGGTACTGACTGTCCTGCTGGTCACTGCATTATGTCTGTTTAGTCCAGAGTTATGGTACTGACTGTCCTGCTGGTCACTACCTTATGTCTGTTTAGTCCAGAGTTATGGTACTGACTGTCCTGCTGGTCACTGCATTATGTCTGTTTAGTCCAGAGTTATGGTACTGACTGTCCTGCTGGTCACTACCTTATGTCTGTTTAGTCCAGAGTTATGGTACTGACTGTCCTGCTGGTCACTACCTTATGTCTGTTTAGTCCAGAGTTATGGTACTGACTGTCCTGCTGGTCACTGCATTATGTCTGTTTAGTCCAGAGTTATGGTACTGACTGTCCTGCTGGTCACTGCATTATGTCTGTTTAGTCCACAGTTATGGTACTGACTGTCCTGCTGGTCACTGTATTATGTCTGTTTAGTCCAGAGTTATGGTACTGACTCTCCTGCTGGTCACTGCATTATGTCTGTTTAGTCCAGAGTTATGGTACTGACTGTCCTGCTGGTCACTACCTTATGTCTGTTTAGTCCAGAGTTATGGTACTGACTGTCCTGCTGGTCACTACCTTATGTCTGTTTAGTCCAGAGTTATGGTACTGACGGTCCTGCTGGTCACTACCTTATGTCTGTTTAGTCCAGAGTTATGGTACTGACTGTCCTGCTGGTCACTACCTTATGTCTGTTTAGTCCAGAGTTATGGTACTGACAGTCCTGCTGGTCACTGCATTATGTCTGTTTAGTCCAGAGTTATGGTACTGACGGTCCTGCTGGTCACTACCTTATGTCTGTTTAGTCCAGAGTTATGGTACTGACTGTCCTGCTGGTCACTACCTTATGTCTGTTTAGTCCAGAGTTATGGTACTGACTGTCCTGCTGGTCACTACCTTATGTCTGTTTAGTCCAGAGTTATGGTACTGACTGTCCTGCTGGTCACTGCATTATGTCTGTTTAGTCCAGAGTTATGGTACTGACAGTCCTGCTGGTCACTGCATTATGTCTGTTTAGTCCAGAGTTATGGTACTGACTCTCCTGCTGGTCACTAACTTATGTCTGTTTAGTCCAGAGTTATGGTACTGACTGTCCTGCCGGTCACTACCTTATGTCTGTTTAGTCCAGAGTTATGGTACTGACTGTCCTGCTGGTCACTACCTTATGTCTGTTTAGTCCAGAGTTATGGTACTGACTGTCCTGCTGGTCACTGCATTATGTCTCTTTAGTCCAGAGTTATGGTACTGACTGTCCTGCTGGTCACTACCTTATGTCTGTTTAGTCCAGAGTTATGGTACTGACTGTCCTGCTGGTCACTGCATTATGTCTGTTTAGTCCAGAGTTATGGTACTGACTGTCCTGCTGGTCACTGCATTATGTCTGTTTAGTCCAGAGTTATGGTACTGACTGTCCTGCTGGTCACTACCTTATGTCTGTTTAGTCCAGAGTTATGGTACTGACTGTCCTGCTGGTCACTGCATTATGTCTGTTTAGTCCAGAGTTATGGTACTGACTGTCCTGCTGGTCACTACCTTATGTATGTTTAGTCCAGAGTCCTGCTGGTCACTACCTTATGTCTGTTTAGTCCAGAGTTATGGTACTGACTCTCCTGCTGGTCACTACCTTATGTCTGTTTAGTCCAGAGTTATGGTACTGACTGTCCTGCTGGTCACTACCTTATGTCTGTTTAGTCCAGAGTTATGGTACCGACTGTCCTGCTGGTCACTACCTTATGTCTGTTTAGTCCAGAGTTATGGTACTGACGGTCCTGCTGGTCACTACCTTATGTCTGTTTAGTCCAGAGTTATGGTACTGACTGTCCTGCTGGTCACTACCTTATGTCTGTTTAGTCCAGAGTTATGGTACTGACGGTCCTGCTGGTCACTACATTATGTCTGTTTAGTCCAGAGTTATGGTACTGACTCTCCTGCTGCTCACTACCTTATGTCTGTTTAGTCCAGAGTTATGGTACTGACTGTCCTGCTGGTCACTACCTTATGTCTGTTTAGTCCAGAGTTATAGTACTGACTGTCCTGCTGGTCACTACCTTATGTCTGTTTAGTCCAGAGTTATGGTACTGACTGTCCTGCTGGTCACTACCTTATGTCTGTTTAGTCCAGAGTTATGGTACTGGCTGTCCTGCTGGTCACTGCATTATGTCTGTTTAGTCCAGAGTTATGGTACTGACTGTCCTGCTGGTCACTACCTTATGTCTGTTTAGTCCAGAGTTATGGTACTGACTGTCCTGCTGGTCACTACCTTATGTCTGTTTAGTCCAGAGTTATGGTACTGACTGTCCTGCTGGTCACTACCTTTATGTCTGTTTAGTCCAGAGTTATGGTACTGACGGTCCTGCTGGTCACTACCTTATGTCTGTTTAGTCCAGAGTTATGGTACTGACTGTCCTGCTGGTCACTACCTTATGTCTGTTTAGTCCAGAGTTATGGTACTGGCTGTCCTGCTGGTCACTACCTTATGTCTGTTTAGTCCAGAGTTATGGTACTGGCTGTCCTGCTGGTCACTGCATTATGTCTGTTTAGTTCAGAGTTATGGTACTGACTGTCCTGCTGGTCACTACCTTATGTATGTTTAGTCCAGAGTTATGGTACTGACTGTCCTGCTGGTCACTACCTTATGTCTGTTTAGTCCAGAGTTATGGTACTGACTGTCCTGCTGGTCACTACCTTATGTCTGTTTAGTCCAGAGTTATGGTACTGACTGTCCTGCTGGTCACTACCTTATGTCTGTTTAGTCCAGAGTTATGGTACTGACTGTCCTGCTGGTCACTGCATTATGTCTGTTTAGTCCAGAGTTATGGTACTGACTGTCCTGCTGGTCACTGCATTATGTCTGTGTAGTCCAGAGTTATGGTACTGACTGTCCGTCCTGCTGGTAACTACCTTGTGTCTGTTTAGTCCAGAGTTATGGTACTGACTGTCCTGCTGGTCACTGCATTATGTCTGTTTAGTCCAGAGTTATGGTACTGACTCTCCTGCTGGTCACTGCATTATGTCTGTTTAGTCCAGAGTTATGGTACTGACTGTCCTGCTGGTCACTACCTTATGTCTGTTTAGTCCAGAGTTATGGTACTGACTGTCCTGCTGGTCACTACCTTATGTCTGTTTAGTCCATTGTTATGGTACTGACTGTCCTGCTGGTCACTACCTTATGTCTGTTTAGTCCAGAGTTATGGTACTGACGGTCCTGCTGGTCACTACCTTTTGTCTGTTTAGTCCAGAGTTATGGTACTGACTCTCCTGCTGGTCACTACCTTATGTCTGTTTAGTCCAGAGTTATGGTACTGACTGTCCTGCTGGTCACTACCTTATGTCTGTTTAGTCCAGAGTTATGGTACTGACTGTCCTGCTGGTCACTACCTTATGTCTGTTTAGTCCAGAGTTATGGTACTGACTGTCCTGCTGGTCACTACCTTATGTCTGTTTAGTCCAGAGTTATGGTACTGACTCTCCTGCTGGTCACTACCTTTATGTCTGTTTAGTCCAGAGTTATGGTACTGACTGTCCTGCTGGTCACTACCTTATGTCTGTTTAGTCCAGAGTTATGGTACTGACGGTCCTGCTGGTCACTACCTTATGTCTGTTTAGTCCAGAGTTATGGTACTGACGGTCCTGCTGGTCACTACCTTATGTCTGTTTAGTCCAGAGTTATGGTACTGACGGTCCTGCTGGTCACTACCTTATGTCTGTTTAGTCCAGAGTTATGGTACTGACGGTCCTGCTGGTCACTACCTTATGTCTGTTTAGTCCAGAGTTATGGTACTGACTGTCCTGCTGGTCACTACCTTATGTCTGTTTAGTCCAGAGTTATGGTACTGACTGTCCTGCTGGTCACTGCATTATGTCTGTTTAGTCCACAGTTATGGTACTGACTGTCCTGCTGGTCACTGTATTATGTCTGTTTAGTCCAGAGTTATGGTACTGACTCTCCTGCTGGTCACTGCATTATGTCTGTTTAGTCCAGAGTTATGGTACTGACTGTCCTGCTGGTCACTACCTTATGTCTGTTTAGTCCAGAGTTATGGTACTGACTGTCCTGCTGGTCACTACCTTATGTCTGTTTAGTCCAGAGTTATGGTACTGACGGTCCTGCTGGTCACTACCTTATGTCTGTTTAGTCCAGAGTTATGGTACTGACTGTCCTGCTGGTCACTACCTTATGTCTGTTTAGTCCAGAGTTATGGTACTGACAGTCCTGCTGGTCACTGCATTCTGTCTGTTTAGTCCAGAGTTATGGTACTGACGGTCCTGCTGGTCACTACCTTATGTCTGTTTAGTCCAGAGTTATGGTACTGACTGTCCTGCTGGTCACTACCTTATGTCTGTTTAGTCCAGAGTTATGGTACTGACTGTCCTGCTGGTCACTACCTTATGTCTGTTTAGTCCAGAGTTATGGTACTGACTGTCCTGCTGGTCACTGCATTATGTCTGTTTAGTCCAGAGTTATGGTACTGACTCTCCTGCTGGTCACTGCATTATGTCTGTTTAGTCCAGAGTTATGGTACTGACTCTCTTGCTGGTCACTAACTTATGTCTGTTTAGTCCAGAGTTATGGTACTGACTGTCCTGCCGGTCACTACCTTATGTCTGTTTAGTCCAGAGTTATGGTACTGACTGTCCTGCTGGTCACTACCTTATGTCTGTTTAGTCCAGAGTTATGGTACTGACTGTCCTGCTGGTCACTGCATTATGTCTGTTTAGTTCAGAGTTATGGTACTGACTGTCCTGCTGGTCACTGCATTATGTCTGTTTAGTCCAGAGTTATGGTACTGACTGTCCTGCTGGTCACTACCTTATGTCTGTTTAGTCCAGAGTTATGGTACTGACTGTCCTGCTGGTCACTGCATTATGTCTGTTTAGTCCAGAGTTATGGTACTGACTGTCCTGCTGGTCACTACCTTATGTATGTTTAGTCCAGAGTCCTGCTGGTCACTACCTTATGTCTGTTTAGTCCAGAGTTATGGTACTGACTCTCCTGCTGGTCACTACCTTATGTCTGTTTAGTCCAGAGTTATGGTACTGACTGTCCTGCTGGTCACTACCTTATGTCTGTTTAGTCCAGAGTTATGGTACCGACTGTCCTGCTGGTCACTACCTTATGTCTGTTTAGTCCAGAGTTATGGTACTGATGGTCCTGCTGGTCACTACCTTATGTCTGTTTAGTCCAGAGTTATGGTACTGACTGTCCTGCTGGTCACTACCTTATGTCTGTTTAGTCCAGAGTTATGGTACTGACGGTCCTGCTGGTCACTACATTATGTCTGTTTAGTCCAGAGTTATGGTACTGACTCTCCTGCTGCTCACTACCTTATGTCTGTTTAGTCCAGAGTTATGGTACTGACTGTCCTGCTGGTCACTACCTTATGTCTGTTTAGTCCAGAGTTATAGTACTGACTGTCCTGCTGGTCACTACCTTATGTCTGTTTAGTCCAGAGTTATGGTACTGACTGTCCTGCTGGTCACTACCTTATGTCTGTTTAGTCCAGAGTTATGGTACTGGCTGTCCTGCTGGTCACTGCATTATGTCTGTTTAGTCCAGAGTTATGGTACTGACTGTCCTGCTGGTCACTACCTTATGTCTGTTTAGTCCAGAGTTATGGTACTGACTGTCCTGCTGGTCACTACCTTATGTCTGTTTAGTCCAGAGTTATGGTACTGACTGTCCTGCTGGTCACTACCTTATGTCTGTTTAGTCCAGAGTTATGGTACTGACGGTCCTGCTGGTCACTACCTTATGTCTGTTTAGTCCAGAGTTATGGTACTGACTGTCCTGCTGGTCACTACCTTATGTCTGTTTAGTCCAGAGTTATGGTACTGGCTGTCCTGCTGGTCACTACCTTATGTCTGTTTAGTCCAGAGTTATGGTACTGGCTGTCCTGCTGGTCACTGCATTATGTCTGTTTAGTTCAGAGTTATGGTACTGACTGTCCTGCTGGTCACTACCTTATGTATGTTTAGTCCAGAGTTATGGTACTGACTGTCCTGCTGGTCACTACCTTATGTCTGTTTAGTCCAGAGTTATGGTACTGACTGTCCTGCTGGTCACTACTTTATGTCTGTTTAGTCCAGAGTTATGGTACTGACTGTCCTGCTGGTCACTGTATTATGTCTGTTTAGTCCAGAGTTATGGTACTGACTCTCCTGCTGGTCACTGCATTATGTCTGTTTAGTCCAGAGTTATGGTACTGACTGTCCTGCTGGTCACTACCTTATGTCTGTTTAGTCCAGAGTTATGGTACTGACTGTCCTGCTGGTCACTACCTTATGTCTGTTTAGTCCAGAGTTATGGTACTGACGGTCCTGCTGGTCACTACCTTATGTCTGTTTAGTCCAGAGTTATGGTACTGACTGTCCTGCTGGTCACTACCTTATGTCTGTTTAGTCCAGAGTTATGGTACTGACAGTCCTGCTGGTCACTGCATTATGTCTGATTAGTCCAGAGTTATGGTACTGACGGTCCTGCTGGTCACTACCTTATGTCTGTTTAGTCCAGAGTTATGGTACTGACTGTCCTGCTGGTCACTACCTTATGTCTGTTTAGTCCAGAGTTATGGTACTGACTGTCCTGCTGGTCACTACCTTATGTCTGTTTAGTCCAGAGTTATGGTACTGACTGTCCTGCTGGTCACTGCATTATGTCTGTTTAGTCCAGAGTTATGGTACTGACTCTCCTGCTGGTCACTGCATTATGTCTGTTTAGTCCAGAGTTATGGTACTGACTCTCCTGCTGGTCACTAACTTATGTCTGTTTAGTCCAGAGTTATGGTACTGACTGTCCTGCCGGTCACTACCTTATGTCTGTTTAGTCCAGAGTTATGGTACTGACTGTCCTGCTGGTCACTACCTTATGTCTGTTTAGTCCAGAGTTATGGTACTGACTGTCCTGCTGGTCACTGCATTATGTCTCTTTAGTCCAGAGTTATGGTACTGACTGTCCTGCTGGTCACTACCTTATGTCTGTTTAGTCCAGAGTTATGGTACTGACTGTCCTGCTGGTCACTGCATTATGTCTGTTTAGTCCAGAGTTATGGTACTGACTGTCCTGCTGGTCACTGCATTATGTCTGTTTAGTCCAGAGTTATGGTACTGACTGTCCTGCTGGTCACTACCTTATGTCTGTTTAGTCCAGAGTTATGGTACTGACTGTCCTGCTGGTCACTGCATTATGTCTGTTTAGTCCAGAGTTATGGTACTGACTGTCCTGCTGGTCACTACCTTATGTATGTTTAGTCCAGAGTCCTGCTGGTCACTACCTTATGTCTGTTTAGTCCAGAGTTATGGTACTGACTCTCCTGCTGGTCACTACCTTATGTCTGTTTAGTCCAGAGTTATGGTACTGACTGTCCTGCTGGTCACTACCTTATGTCTGTTTAGTCCAGAGTTATGGTACCGACTGTCCTGCTGGTCACTACCTTAGGTCTGTTTAGTCCAGAGTTATGGTACTGACGGTCCTGCTGGTCACTACCTTATGTCTGTTTAGTCCAGAGTTATGGTACTGACTGTCCTGCTGGTCACTACCTTATGTCTGTTTAGTCCAGAGTTATGGTACTGACGGTCCTGCTGGTCACTACATTATGTCTGTTTAGTCCAGAGTTATGGTACTGACTCTCCTGCTGCTCACTACCTTATGTCTGTTTAGTCCAGAGTTATGGTACTGACTGTCCTGCTGGTCACTACCTTATGTCTGTTTAGTCCAGAGTTATAGTACTGACTGTCCTGCTGGTCACTACCTTATGTCTGTTTAGTCCAGAGTTATGGTACTGGCTGTCCTGCTGGTCACTGCATTATGTCTGTTTAGTCCAGAGTTATGGTACTGACTGTCCTGCTGGTCACTACCTTATGTCTGTTTAGTCCAGAGTTATGGTACTGACTGTCCTGCTGGTCACTACCTTATGTCTGTTTAGTCCAGAGTTATGGTACTGACTGTCCTGCTGGTCACTACCTTATGTCTGTTTAGTCCAGAGTTATGGTACTGACGGTCCTGCTGGTCACTACCTTATGTCTGTTTAGTCCAGAGTTATGGTACTGACTGTCCTGCTGGTCACTACCTTATGTCTGTTTAGTCCAGAGTTATGGTACTGGCTGTCCTGCTGGTCACTACCTTATGTCTGTTTAGTCCAGAGTTATGGTACTGGCTGTCCTGCTGGTCACTGCATTATGTCTGTTTAGTTCAGAGTTATGGTACTGACTGTCCTGCTGGTCACTACCTTATGTATGTTTAGTCCAGAGTTATGGTACTGACTGTCCTGCTGGTCACTACCTTATGTCTGTTTAGTCCAGAGTTATGGTACTGACTGTCCTGCTGGTCACTACCTTATGTCTGTTTAGTCCAGAGTTATGGTACTGACTGTCCTGCTGGTCACTACCTTATGTCTGTTTAGTCCAGAGTTATGGTACTGACTGTCCTGCTGGTCACTGCATTATGTCTGTTTAGTCCAGAGTTATGGTACTGACTGTCCTGCTGGTCACTGCATTATGTCTGTGTAGTCCAGAGTTATGGTACTGACTGTCCGTCCTGCTGGTAACTACCTTATGTCTGTTTAGTCCAGAGTTATGGTACTGACTGTCCTGCTGGTCACTGCATTATGTCTGTTTAGTCCAGAGTTATGGTACTGACTCTCCTGCTGGTCACTGCATTATGTCTGTTTAGTCCAGAGTTATGGTACTGACTGTCCTGCTGGTCACTACCTTATGTCTGTTTAGTCCAGAGTTATGGTACTGACTGTCCTGCTGGTCACTACCTTATGTCTGTTTAGTCCATTGTTATGGTACTGACTGTCCTGCTGGTCACTACCTTATGTCTGTTTAGTCCAGAGTTATGGTACTGACGGTCCTGCTGGTCACTACCTTTTGTCTGTTTAGTCCAGAGTTATGGTACTGACTCTCCTGCTGGTCACTACCTTATGTCTGTTTAGTCCAGAGTTATGGTACTGACTGTCCTGCTGGTCACTACCTTATGTCTGTTTAGTCCAGAGTTATGGTACTGACTGTCCTGCTGGTCACTACCTTATGTCTGTTTAGTCCAGAGTTATGGTACTGACTGTCCTGCTGGTCACTACCTTATGTCTGTTTAGTCCAGAGTTATGGTACTGACTCTCCTGCTGGTCACTACCTTATGTCTGTTTAGTCCAGAGTTATGGTACTGACTGTCCTGCTGGTCACTACCTTATGTCTGTTTAGTCCAGAGTTATGGTACTGACGGTCCTGCTGGTCACTACCTTATGTCTGTTTAGTCCAGAGTTATGGTACTGACGGTCCTGCTGGTCACTACCTTATGTCTGTTTAGTCCAGAGTTATGGTACTGACGGTCCTGCTGGTCACTACCTTATGTCTGTTTAGTCCAGAGTTATGGTACTGACGGTCCTGCTGGTCACTACCTTATGTCTGTTTAGTCCAGAGTTATGGTACTGACTGTCCTGCTGGTCACTACCTTATGTCTGTTTAGTCCAGAGTTATGGTACTGACTGTCCTGCTGGTCACTACCTTATGTCTGTTTAGTCCAGAGTTATGATACTGACTCTCCTGCTGGTCACTACCTTATGTCTGTTTAGTCCAGAGTTATGGTACTGACTGTCCTGCTGGTCACTACCTTATGTCTGTTTAGTCCAGAGTTATGGTACTGACGGTCCTGCTGGTCACTACCTAATGTCTGTTTAGTCCAGAGTTATGGTACTGACTGTCCTGCTGGTCACTGCATTATGTCTGTTTAGTCCAGAGTTATGGTACTGACTGTCCTGCTGGTCACTACCTTATGTCTGTTTAGTCCAGAGTTATGGTACTGACGGTCCTGCTGGTCACTACCTAATGTCTGTTTAGTCCAGAGTTATGGTACTGACTGTCCTGCTGGTCACTGCATTATGTCTGTTTAGTCCAGAGTTATGGTACTGACTGTCCTGCTGGTCACTACCTTATGTCTGTTTAGTCCAGAGTTGTGGTACTGACGGTCCTGCTGGTCACTACCTAATGTCTGTTTAGTCCAGAGTTATGGTACTGACTGTCCTGCTGGTCACTGTATTATGTCTGTTTAGTCCAGAGTTATGGTACTGACTGTCCTGCTGGTCACTACCTTATGTCTGTTTAGTCCAGAGTTATGGTACTGACGGTCCTGCTGGTCACTACCTTATGTCTGTTTAGTCCAGAGTTATGGTACTGACTGTCCTGCTGGTCACTACCTTATGTCTGTTTAGTCCAGAGTTATGGTACTGACGGTCCTGCTGGTCACTACATTATGTCTGTTTAGTCCAGAGTTATGGTACTGACTCTCCTGCTGCTCACTACCTTATGTCTGTTTAGTCCAGAGTTATGGTACTGACTGTCCTGCTGGTCACTACCTTATGTCTGTTTAGTCCAGAGTTATGGTACTGACTGTCCTGCTGGTCACTACCTTATGTCTGTTTAGTCCAGAGTTATGGTACTGACGGTCCTGCTGGTCACTACCTTATGTCTGTTTAGTCCAGAGTTATGGTACTGACTGTCCTGCTGGTCACTACCTTATGTCTGTTTAGTCCAGAGTTATGGTACTGGCTGTCCTGCTGGTCACTACCTTATGTCTGTTTAGTCCAGAGTTATGGTACTGGCTGTCCTGCTGGTCACTGCATTATGTCTGTTTAGTTCAGAGTTATGGTACTGACTGTCCTGCTGGTCACTACCTTATGTCTGTTTAGTCCAGAGTTATGGTACTGACTGTCCTGCTGGTCACTACCTTATGTCTGTTTAGTCCAGAGTTATGGTACTGACTGTCCTGCTGGTCACTACCTTATGTCTGTTTAGTCCAGAGTTATGGTACTGACTGTCCTGCTGGTCACTACCTTATGTCTGTTTAGTCCAGAGTTATGGTACTGACTGTCCTGCTGGTCACTGCATTATGTCTGTTTAGTCCAGAGTTATGGTACTGACTGTCCTGCTGGTCACTGCATTATGTCTGTGTAGTCCAGAGTTATGGTACTGACTGTCCGTCCTGCTGGTAACTACCTTATGTCTGTTTAGTCCAGAGTTATGGTACTGACTGTCCTGCTGGTCACTACCTTATGTCTGTTTAGTCCAGAGTTATGGTACTGACTGTCCTGCTGGTCACTACCTTATGTCTGTTTAGTCCAGAGTTATGGTACTGACTGTCCTGCTGGTCACTACCTTATGTCTGTTTAGTCCAGAGTTATGGTACTGACTGTCCTGCTGGTCACTGCATTATGTCTGTTTAGTCCAGAGTTATGGTACTGACTCTACTGCTGGTCACTGCATTATGTCTGTTTAGTCCAGAGTTATGGTACTGACTGTCCTGCTGGTCACTACCTTATGTCTGTTTAGTCCAGAGTTATGGTACTGACTGTCCTGCTGGTCACTACCTTATGTCTGTTTAGTCCATTGTTATGGTACTGACTGTCCTGCTGGTCACTACCTTATGTCTGTTTAGTCCAGAGTTATGGTACTGACGGTCCTGCTGGTCACTACCTTTTGTCTGTTTAGTCCAGAGTTATGGTACTGACTCTCCTGCTGGTCACTACCTTATGTCTGTTTAGTCCAGAGTTATGGTACTGACTGTCCTGCTGGTCACTACCTTATGTCTGTTTAGTCCAGAGTTATGGTACTGACTGTCCTGCTGGTCACTACCTTATGTCTGTTTAGTCCAGAGTTATGGTACTGACTGTCCTGCTGGTCACTACCTTATGTCTGTTTAGTCCAGAGTTATGGCACTGACTCTCCTGCTGGTCACTACCTTATGTCTGTTTAGTCCAGAGTTATAGTACTGACTGTCCTGCTGGTCACTACCTTATGTCTGTTTAGTCCAGAGTTATGGTACTGACGGTCCTGCTGGTCACTACCTTATGTCTGTTTAGTCCAGAGTTATGGTACTGACTGTCCTGCTGGTCACTACCTTATGTCTGTTTAGTCCAGTGTTATGGTACTGACTGTCCTGCTGGTCACTACCTTATGTCTGTTTAGTCCAGAGTTATGATACTGACTCTCCTGCTGGTCACTACCTTATGTCTGTTTAGTCCAGAGTTATGGTACTGACTGTCCTGCTGGTCACTACCTTATATCTGTTTAGTCCAGAGTTATGGTACTGACGGTCCTGCTGGTCACTACCTAATGTCTGTTTAGTCCAGAGTTATGGTACTGACGGTCCTGCTGGTCACTACCTTATGTCTGTTTAGTCCAGAGTTATGGTACTGACGGTCCTGCTTGTCACTGCATTATGTCTGTTGTGTTTAGTCCAGTTCGCCAGACTTTAGTTCCATGATGTTCAGCTTGGGTTCAGTAAAGTTTTCTCACGTATGGTCTGGTTGATAATAGTATTGATTATATGGTCTGGTTGATAATAGTATTGATTATATGGTCTGGTTGATAATAGTATTGTTTATATGGTCTGGTTGATAATAGTATTGATTATATGGTCTGGTTGATAATAGTATTGATTATATGGTCTGGTTGATAATAGTATTGATTATATGGTCTGGTTGATAATAGTATTGATTATATGGTCTGGTTGATAATAGTATTGATTATATGGTCTGGTTGATAATAGTATTGATTATATGGTCTGGTTGATAATAGTATTGATTATATGGTCTGGTTGATAATAGTATTGATTATATGGTCTGGTTGATAATAGTATTGATTATATGGTCTGGTTGATAATAGTATTGTTTATATGGTCTGGTTGATAATAGTATTGTTGATAATAGTATTGATTATATGGTCTGGTTGATAATAGTATTGATTATATGGTCTGGTTGATAATAGTATTGATTATATGGTCTGGTTGATAATAGTATTGATTATATGGTCTGGTTGATAATAGTATTGATTATATGGTCTGGTTGATAATAGTATTGATTATATGGTCTGGTTGATAATAGTATTGATTATATGGTCTGGTTGATAATAGTATTGATTATATGGTCTGGTTGATAATAGTATTGATTATATGGTCTGGTTGATAATAGTATTGATTATATGGTCTGGTTGATAATAGTATTGATTATATGGTCTGGTTGATAATAGTATTGATTATATGGTCTGGTTGATAATAGTATTGATTATATGGTCTAATGCTGCCATTTGCTGGTGCTCCTGGGAACTACAACAGTCTCTCTGAATATATAATATATATTATATAATAATAATATACTGAATGGTCTTTTATCTGATTGTTTTCTGCTGCTCTCCCCCTCCCTCTCTCCTCTCATTCGCTCTCTCTCTCCTCTCATTCTTGCTCTCTCTCATTCTCTCTCTCTCCTCTCATTCTCTCTCTCTCATTCTCTCTCTCTCTCCTCTCATTCTCTCTCTCTCTCTCTCTCAGTGCATGCTGGGAGTGTTTTGTAGTTGAGAGGCCATGTGGAGGGCTCTGTCTTTACATATTTTCTTGATTCTTTCCTTGGTCTTTTCATTAAATTTGTATTTTCTATGGTGGAGGGTTAACACACTGTTTAACACACTTTTTAGTGGTACCCACTGTTTTATTTTTCAAAGTTAGGGAGGAAGAGGACGGAGTTTTCGTTTCCTGGGTGAGTCTGAGGAAGAGGATGATGAGGAGGATTTGTTTTCAGACTCCTCCTCAATGGGTCCAGAGCTGACAGCCAGTCAGGCAGAGGGGTCAAAGTACACGGTGAGGGAACTGTCAAGGTTCCTGAATGAGACTAAAGGGAAAAAGGTTGAAGCTTTTTTTTTCAATCCGGGAAAGTTTGTAAGATCAGTACAACATGCTATGAAAAATGAGGGGCATGGTGACCTCTCACCCAGGAAACGTTTTAGGTTGAGGAAGTGGGTCACAACCGTGCGTAAGGGTCTACCTTTAGATGCTGTTTAGATTAGTCGTTTTTTTCTGGCACTGGGGCTTTTTGAGCTTTGCTATTGGTCTCTTTCTTTGCTGGCTTTTCTCCCACTTCTTATGGAGACTCTTTGGGTAGGCTCGCTTAATATAAATGGCGCCAGAGATGCGGGAAAGAGGAGTCTGTTGGGTGAATATGTAAAACAGAAAAAAGTACAGGGGTGGTTTTGCAGGAGACGCATAGTGATGTGAGGAATGAAGTCGACTGGGGGCTCTGGTGGAAAGCGGCAAAGTGTGCTGAGCCATGGAACAAATGTTAGTGTGGGGGTGGCAGTCCTTTTTGCACCGGGTCTGGACGTAAAAATTTGCTCCTCAAAGGAGGTGTGTAGGGGTAGACTGCTTGTAGTAAAAGCAGTAATTAACAACAGGGGTTTGGTCCTTATAAATGTGTATGCGCCTAACACAGGGAGGTAGAGGGGGCTTCTGTTTGGGTGTTTTAGACAGGAACTCTCACAGGTAGCGCCTTAGGAGACGCTGGTGGTCGGCGGGGACTGGAACTGTACGATGGATTTGACGAAAGACAGAAATGGGGAGGAGCCTCATTCAGGCTCAGTGGGGGTGTTAAGGGACGTCATTCATCAGTTTGACCTAGTGGATGTTTGGAGAACTAGACATCCCAACACAAGACAGTATACATGGGTGAAGGTCTTTGGGGCTAGGGTGAGTGCAGCCCGACTCGATCGGTTTTACATGTCCAGGAATCAGAGCAATAGGCTGTTGGGCGCTACCATTCTCCCGGTGGGTTTTTCAGATCATCACATAACCATGGCTCGGCTGTCTATTTCACCAGGGCCTCGGCAGGGATCCTATTGGAAGTTTCATGTAAAGCTCTTACAAAATGCCACTTTTTGCTCAGGTTTCCAGACTTTTTGGGAAAGGTGGGGGCAGCGAAGAGAGGAGTATGAGTCTCTGAGTCAATGGTGGGATGTGGGAATTTTTTTCTGTCAACAGTATACAGCTCTCTCATCCTCAGAGGCTAGGAGAGTATTGGGGGAACTCGAGCGTAGTATCAGTGAGGTGGAGGTAGAGCTGGTGGGGCAAGGCAATGTAGGCCTCCAGGCTAATCTAGCTGAACTACGTAGGGACCTGGGGAGTTTGTTCCAGGTTAAAGCAAAGGGAGCACTTGTAACAGCTAGGTTCTCCATGCTCAAGGAGATGGATGCTCCCTGCTCCTCCTTCTTTGGTTTGGAAAGACAGAGCGGTGAAGCCAAGGGTATGCATTGTCTACGGCTTTCGGAAGGGCGGGTGACCTCTGTGGTGGGGGAGATGTGGGAGCGGACTGTGGAGTTTTATACTGAGTTGTATAGGGCAGAACTGTGTGATCCTATGTGTGCTCAGGTTTTGTTTGCAGAACTCCCTAAGCTCTCTCTGGCACAGAGGGATGAAATGGACATTCCCCTGTTGTCTCATGAACTGGCAGAGGCCGTAACCCAGATGTCCCCCGGCCGTGCACGGGGATCGATGGACTCCCAGTGGAGTTTTATAAAAAATTCTGGGGAATAATTGGACTGGACTTCTTTTGCGTGTTGCGTGAGTGCGTCGGGGTAGGAGAGTTGCCGATGAGCTGTCGTCGGGCGGCTCTGACTCTCCTGCCCAAAAAAGGGGACTTGTGTGAACTTAAGAACTGGAGGCCTCTGGCATTGCTCTGTGTGGACTACAAGTTATTTGCCAAGGTCCTCGCTAACAGACTGAAGTCCCATCTGGACTCTATAGTACACAAGGACCAGACATATTGTGTACCGGGACACTCAATCATGGACAACTTGTTCTTAATCAGGGACATGTTGGACTTGCCGAGAGTTTATAATGTGAATGTTGGACTGGTCTCTTTAGACCAAGAGAAGGCTTTTGATAGAGTGGACCATGAGTATCTGTTTAATGTGATGTCTGTGTTTGGTTTTGGGCAAAGGTTTTTGGCCTGTGTGAAGATGTTGTATGCTGGGGCATCATGTATGGTCAAGGTGGGTGGTGGGCTCAGTAGGTCAGTCTGGGTGAGGTGGGGCATTAGACAAGGATGCCCTCTATCAGGGCAGTTATTTACACTCGCCATTGAGCCTTTTTTGGGCATGCTACGCAGGAGACTGAAGGGAGTGTGTTGACCGGCATAGCAGTGTCGGCGTATGCAGATGACGTTTCTGTGATGGTCAGGGATGGGCAGGATATGCAGGCACTAGAGACTAGTCTGAAGGTGTATGAGGGAGCTTCGTCAGCTAAGATGAACTGGGGCAAGAGCAAAGCTCTGTTATGTGGGGCATGGAGGGATAGGGGCCCCCCTCTGCTTCCAGGGGGTTTGCAGTGGGGTTGTGAAGGGCTTAACATTTTGGGGATGTACCTGGGCTCTGAGAGGTGGGTCAGGAAGAACTGGGAGGGGCTGTCACAGGCAGTGGTGTCAAGACTGGCCAGGTGGAGGTGGCTCCTGTCCCAAGTGTCATATAGAGGGAGGGTGCTGAAAATCAACAACCTGGTGGCATCTTCCCTGTGGCATAAACTGGCTGTCCTCAACCCCCCCGCCGGGCTGCTCGCTGACCTGCAACGCAAACTGGTGGATCTTTTCTGGTCGGGCCATCACTGGCTGAGGGCGGCAGTGTTGTATATGTCCATACATGAAGGAGGACAGGGCCTGGTGGAACTGGAGAGCAGGGTGGCTGCATTCCGACTAAAGGCGGCGCAGAAACTGCTGTACCATACTGATGTCGGCTGGAGGGAACCAGCATGCGCGCTGCTGAGGAGAGCTGGCGGATTAGGGTTGGACGGCAGCTGTTCCACATGAGGCTGGAGAGGCTTAGTACAGCAGATCTCTCTGATTTTTACTCTGCAGTGCTGAGGGCCTGGCAGCTGCTAAGGCCCACACCGAGAAGGGGGTGTGGAGCCTGGGCTGTGGGTGTGGGAGGAGCCTATCTTCCACAACCCAACCATCCTTTTGAGATCGGTTCAGTCGGCCACCCTGCAGAGGCGACTGATGGCAGCGGGTTTACTAAGGCTGGGTGACCTGCTACTGCTGGAGGAGGTTTTGGAAAACCCCGGAAGTCCTGGCACAACAAACAGGCTGCTGGAGAGATTCCTGGGGGAGGTCCAGGAGGCACTGTCTGAGCCGGTAAGGGGGGTGTTTGAGCGGCCAAGGTGGGAGGGGCCACCAATGTTTCCGCCACTGCAGGTGACGGCAGAGACTGGGGACTGGCAAGGGGGTCTGGAGGACTGGTTAGATTTGAACACTCCAAGCCTGGGGGAGTTTGAGGGGTGGGAGGTAAAGCCCTCTACAACCTCTGCATTAAGGTGAGGAACATTAGGAGTCAGACAGGAGTGTCCTTTCTGAGTCATGAGTGAAACTGTGATTCATGTGTTTTCTGTGTGCGCCAGGTTAATGCCTTTAATGTCTCAGTTGGAACGTCTGTGTGAGAGGTTGGGGGTGGGTTTTACTGTCGGGATGTTTATAATGGGGTACAGGTATTCGAATTAGGAAAAGGCCAAATGTGTGTTGTTGAATTTTCTGTTTGCTCAGGCAAAGTTGACTATTTGGCTAACAAGGAGGAACAGGGTCAAAGGTGGGGGGATAACAGACCCTTTACTATTATTTAATGGGATGGTCTCTGCTCGCCGCAGGGTGGAATTTGAGTTCCATAAAATTATAAAAAGTGTGGAGATGTTTCAGGAGAGATGGTGTGTCGGGGGGTGTATGTAGAGCTGGGGAAGATGGGTTGGATATACGGTTGTAGAAGTGGTGAGGTTTTGGTTATTGTGATGTGATGTGTGGTGTTGTTTTGTATCGTGAGGTAGAGGGAAATGTGAGTATGCAGTACAGGGGATATTTGTTTTTTAAAAGGGGGTGTATCATTAAAGAAAGTCAAAAAGTCTCTCTCTCCTCTTATTCTCTCTCTCTCCTCTTATTCTCTCTCTCTCCCTCTCCCTTTCTCTCTCTCTCTCTCAATTCAATTTCAATTTAAGGGCTTTATTGGCATGGGAAACTTACACTACCGTACTTAGAAATGTCCTTGTTTTCGATAGAAAAGCAATGTTTTTGTACATTTAAATAATATCAGAAATACAGTGTAAACATTGTTAATGTTGTAAATGGCTATTGTAGCTGGAAACGGCTGATTTTTAATGGAATATCTACATAGGCGTACAGAGGCCCATTATCAGCAACCATCAGTCCTGTGTTCCAATGGCACGTTGTGTTTGCAATCTCTTGCATGGAATAGCCTTAATTTCTCATAACAAGAATAGACTGACGAGTTTCAGAATAAAGTTATTTGTTTCTGGCCATTTTGAGCCTGTAATCGAACCCACAATTGCTGATGCTCCAGATACTCAACTAGTCTCAAGAAGTCCAGTTTTATCGCTTCTTTAATCAGCACAACAGTTTTCAACTGTGCTAACATAATTGCAAAAGGGTTTTCTAATGATCAATTAGCCTTTTAAAATGATAAACTTGGATTAGCAAACACAACGTGCCATTGGAACACAGGACTGATGGTTGCTGATAATGGGCCTATGTACGCCTATGTAGATATTCCATTAAAAATCAGCCGTTTCCAGCTACAATAGCCATTTACAACATTAACAATGTCTACACTGTATTTCTGATCAATTTGATGTTATTTTAATGGGCAAAAAAATTGCTTTTCTTTTGAAAACAAGGACATTTCTAAGTGATCCCAAACTTTTGAACGGTACTGTATGTTAACATTGCCAAAGCAAGGGAAGTAGATAGTAAACAAAAGTGAAATAAACAATAACTATTAACAGTAAACATTACACTCAGTTCCAAAAGAATAAAGACATTTCAAATGTCATATTATGTATATATATACAGTGTTGTAACGACGTGCAAATAGTTCACCCAGTAGATAAGGGAGTTTATCAAAATTGGGTTTGTTTTCGAATTCTTTGTGGATCTGTGTAATCTGAGGGAAATACAGTGGGGAAAAAAAGTATTTAGTCAGCCACCAATTGTGCAAGTTCTCCCACTTAAAAAGATGAGAGAGGCCTGTAATTTTCATCATAGGTACACGTCAACTATGACAGACAAAATGAGGAAAGAAAATCCAGAAAATCACATTGTAGGATTTTTTATGAATTTATTTGCAAATTATGGTGGAAAATAAGTATTTGGTCAATAACAAAAGTTTCTCAATACTTTGTTATATACCCTTTGTTGGCAATGACACAGGTCAAACATTTTCTGTAAGGACTTCCAACTCCCTCCAAAGATTTTCTATGGGGTTGAGATCTGGAGACTGGCTAGGCCACTCCAGGACCTTGAAATGCTTCTTACGAAGCCACTCCTTCGTTGCCCGGGCGGTGTGTTTGGGATCATTGTCATGCTGAAAGACCCAGCCACGTTTCATCTTCAATGCCCTTGCTGATAGGAGGTTTTCACTCAAAATCTCACGATACATGGCCCCATTCATTCTTTCCTTTACACGGATCAGTCGTCCTGGTCCCTTTGCAGAAAAATAGCCCCAAAGCATGATGTTTCCACCCCCATGCTTCACAGTAGGTATGGTGTTCTTTGGATGCAACTCAGCATTCTTTGTCCTCCAAACACGACGAGTTGAGTTTTTACCAAAAAGTTATATTTTGGTTTCATCTGACCATATGACATTCTCCCAATCCTCTTCTGGATCATCCAAATGCACTCTAGGAAACTTCAGACGGGCCCGGTCATGTACTGGCTTAAGCAGGGGGACACGTCTGGCACTGCATGATTTGAGTCCCTGGCGGCGTAGTGTGTTACTGATGGTAGGCTTTGTTACTTTGGTCCCAGCTCTCTGCAGGTCATTCACTAGGTCCCCCCATGTGGGTCTGGGATTTTTGCTCATCGTTCTTGTGATCATTTTGACCCCACGGGGTGAGATCTTGTGTGGAGCCCCAGATCGAGGGAGATTATCAGTGGTCTTGTATGTCTTCCATTTCCTAATAATTGCTCCCACAGTTGATTTCTTCAAACCAAGCTGCTTACCTATTGCAGATTCAGTCTTCCCAGCCTGGTGCAGGTCTACAATTTTGTTTCTGGTGTCCTTTGACAGCTCTTTGGTCTTGGCCATAGTGGAGTTTGGAGTGTGACTGTTTGAGGTTGTGGACAGGTGTATTTTATACTGATAACAAGTTCAAACAGGTGCCATTAATACAGGTAACGAGTGGAGGACAGAGAAGCCTCTTAAAGAAGAAGTTACAGGTCTGTGAGAGCCAGAAATCTTGCCTGTTTGTAGGTGACCAAATACTTATTTTCCACCATAATTTGCAAATAAATTCATTACAAATCCTACAATGTGATTTTCTGGATTTTTTTCTTCTCAATTTGTCTGTCATAGTTGACGTGTACCTATGATGACAATTACAGGCCTCTCTCATCTTTTTAAGTGGGAGAATTTGCACAATTGGTGGCTGACTAAATACTTTTTTTCCCCACTGTATATGTCTCTAATATGGTCATACATTTGGCAGGAGGTTAGGAAGTGCAGCTCAGTTTCCACCTCATGTGGGCAGTGTGCACATAGCCTGTCTTCTCTTGAGAGCCAGGTCTGCCTACAGCGGCCTTTCTCAATAGCAAGGCTATACTCACTGAGTCTGTACATAGTCAAAGCTTTCCTTAAGTTTGGGTCAGTCACAGTGGTCAGGTATTCTGCCACTGTGTACTCTCTGTTTAGGGCCAAATAGCATTCTAGTTTACTCTGTTTTTTGTGTTAATTCTTTCCAATGTGTCAAGTAATTCTCTTTTTTTTTCTCATGATTTGGTTGGGTCTAATTGTGTTGTTGTCCTGGGGCTGTCACGATCATTGACACATGATGAAGCGGACCAAGGCGCAGCGTGATAGGCGTACATACTTTTAATGAGTACTTAATGACAATAACAAAACGATACGTGAAGTCCTAAGGTTAACAAACACAAACCTCTCCGGAACAAGATCCCACAAATGACAAGTGCAAAACAGGCTGCCTAAGTATGGTTCCCAATCAGAGACAACAAGCCACAGCTGCCTATGATTGGGAACCACCCCGGCCAACATAGAAACACATAAACTAGAACATGAACATAGAACACTAAACATAGAAACTAACACCCTGGCTCAACATAGAAGAGTCCCCAGAGCCAGGGCGTGACAGGGGCACTGCTGGGGCGGCAGGTAGCTTAGTGGTTAAGAGCGTTGTACCAGAAACCGAAAGGTCACTGGTTCTAATCCCCAAGCCGACTAGGTGAAAAATCTGTCGATGTGCCCTTGAGCAAGGCACTTAACCCTAATTGCTCCTGTAAGTCGCTCTGGATAAGAGCGTCTGCTAAATGACCAATTTATTTATTTATTTACTGTGGGGTCTGTTTGTGTTTGTGAACAGAGCCCCAGGACCAGCTTGCTTAGGGAACTCTTCTCCAAGTTTATCTCTCTGTAGGTGATGGCTTTGTTATGGAAGGTTTGGGAATCGCTTCCTTTTAAGTGGTTATTGAATTTAACGGCTATTTTCTGGGTTTTGATCATTAGCGGGTATCGGCCTAATTCTGCTCTGCATGCATTATTTGGTGTTTTACGTTGTACCCTGAGGATATTTTTTTGCAGAATTCTGCATGCAGAGTCTCAATTTGGTGTTTGTCCATTTTGTGAATTCTTGGTTGGTGAGCGGACCCCAGACCTCACAACCATAAAGGGCAATGGGTTCTATAACTGATTCAAGTATTTTTAGCCAGATCCTAATTGGTATGTCGAATTCTATGTTCCTTTTGATGGCATAGAAGGCCCTTCTTGCCTTGTCTCTCAGATCGTTCACAGCTTTGTGGAAGTTACCTGTGGCGTTGATGTTTAGGCCGAGGTATGTATAGTTTTTTGTGTGCTCTAGGGCAACGATGTCTAGATGGAATTTGTATTTGTGGTCCTGGCAACTGGACCTTTTTTGGAACACCATTATTTTTGTCTTACTGAGATTTACTGTCAGGGCCCAGGTCTGACAGAATCTGTGCAGAAGATCTAGGTGCTGCTGTAGGCCCTCCTTGGTTGGGGACAGAAGCACCAGATCATCAGCGAACAGTAGACATTTGACTTCAGATTCTAGTAGGGTGAGGCCGGGTGCTGCAGACTGTTCTAGTGCCCTCGCCAATTCAATGATATATATGTAGAAGAGGGTGGGGCTTTAACTGCATCCCTGTCTCACCCCACGGCCCTGTGGAAAGAAATCGGTGTGTTTTTTGCCCATTTTAACTGCACACTTGTTGTTTGTGTACATGGATTTTATAATGTCGTATGTTTTTCCCCCAACACCACTTTCCATCAGTTTGTATAGCAGACCCTCATGCCAAATTGAGTCAAAAGCTTTTTTTAAATCAACAAAGCATGAGAAGACTTTGCCTTTGTTTTGGTTTGTTTGTTTGTCAATTTGGGTGTGCAGGGTGAATACGTGGTCTGTCGTACAGTAATTTGGTAGAAAGCCAATTTTACATTCTCTCTCTCTCTCTCTCTCTCTCTCTCTCTCTCTCTCTCTCTCTCTCTCTCTCTCTCTCTCTCTCTCTCTCTCTCTCTCTCTCTCTCTCTCTCTCTCTCTCTCTCTCTCCCTCCCTCCCTCGCTAGGTGTGTATATTCTGATCATAGCAGGCAGTCTAGTGATGTTGGTGGGATTCTTTGGCTGCTGTGGAGCCGTACGAGAGTCACAGTGTCTGCTGGGGTTGGTGAGTTGACACACAGACACCAGTCTCATTTCCCTGAGGAAAAAACTGGATCAAGCTAGCTAGATAATTAGGATCAGGCTAGCTAGATAATTAGGATCAGGCTAGCTAGATAATTAGGATCAGGCTAGCTAGATAATTAGGATCAGGCTAGCTAGATAATTAGGGATCAGGCTAGCTAGATAATTAGGATCAGGCTAGCTAGATAATTAGGATCAGGCTAGCTAGATAATTAGGATCAGGCTAGCTAGATAATTAGGATCAGGCTAGCTAGATAATTAGGATCAGGCTAGCTAGATAATTAGGATCAGGCTAGCTAGATAATTAGGATCAGGCTAGCTAGATAATTAGGATCAGGCTAGCTAGATAATTAGGATCAGGCTAGCTAGATAATTAGGATCAGGCTAGCTAGATAATTAGGATCAGGCTAGCTAGATAATTAGGATCCAGGCTAGCTAGATAATTAGGATCAGGCTAGCTAGATAATTAGGGATCAGGCTAGCTAGATAATTAGGATCAGGCTAGCTAGATAATTAGGATCAGGCAAGCTAGATAATTAGGATCAGGCTAGCTAGATAATTAGGATCAGGCTAGCTAGATAATTAGGATCAGGCTAGCTAGATAATTACTCAGCTCTAGACTGAACTCAGAATCTTCAGTAACACTTTATTTTAAGGTGCACATATTAGCCACTAATGTGTAGTTTATCAGTGTGTATTTAACTAGCTTATAAGGCCTTTATTAGGTCTCATTAGATATATATTAAGCCTTAACTAAGTGATTTCTTATTCAAACATTAAGTCATGTATAACTGGCCAATTCTTAATAACATCATTATTAGCTATAATAAAGGCATATTAATGTTAATAAAGAGCAAGTTACACAAGAAAAACTCTGTCTCAATGTGGGACTAATAAGGGATAAGTACCTTAATATGTTCTCCCTATTCTGAAGTGTGACCATGTTTTTACTTGCAGAAAAACAGTCCAGAAATGACCTTATTGGACAGAAAGGGGCACACCTCTCCTCATATATGCCATACAGAAATCACTTAGTGAAGGCCTAGTATATGGCTAATGAGGCCTTATAAGCTAGTTATATACACACTGATAAACTACAGATTAGTGGCTAATATGTGCACCTTAAAATACAGAGCTCAAGATGAAGCCAGATCAGAAACCATGGAAACAGTAGACTCTAACCTGCTTTGTGTTCCAGTTCTTTGAAGCTAGATCAGAAATGATTGAAATTGTCAACTCTAACCTGTCTTTGTGTTCCAGTTGTTTGAAGCTAGATCAGAAACCATGGAAACAGTAGACTCTAACCTATCTTTGTGTTCCAGTTCTTTGAAGCCAGATCAGAAACCATGGAAACAGTAGACTCTAACCTATCTTTGTGTTCCAGTTCTTTGAAGCTAGATCAGAAACCATGGAAACAGTAGACTCTAACCTGTCTTTGTGTTCCAGTTCTTTGAAGCTAGATCAGAAACCATGGAAACAGTAGACTCTAACCTGTCTTTGTGTTCCAGTTCTAGATCAGAAACCATGGAAACAGTAGACTCTAACCTGTCTTTGTGTTTCAGTTCTTTGAAGCTAGATCAGAAACCATGGAAACAGTAGACTCTAACCTGTCTTTGTGTTCCAGTTCTTTGAAGCTAGATCAGAAACCATGGAAACAGTAGACTCTAACCTGTCTTTGTGTTCCAGTTCTTTGAAGCTAGATCAGAAACCATGGAAACAGTAGACTCTAACCTGTCTTTGTGTTCCAGTTCTAGATCAGAAACCATGGAAACAGTAGACTCTAACCTGTCTTTGTGTTTCAGTTCTTTGAAGCTAGATCAGAAACCATGGAAACAGTAGACTCTAACATGTCTTTGTGTTCCAGTTCATTGAAGCTAGATCAGAAACCATGGAAACAGTAGACTCTAACATGTCTTTGTGTTCCAGTTCTTTGAAGCTAGATCAGAAACCATGGAAACAGTAGACTAACCTGTCTTTGTGTTCCAGTTCTTTTAAGCTAGATCAGAATCCATGGAAACAGTAGACTCTAACCTGTCTTTGTGTTCCAGTTCTTTGAAGCTAGATCAGAAACCATGGAAACAGTAGACTCTAACCTGTCTTTGTGTTCCAGTTCTAGATCAGAAACCATGGAAACAGTAGACTCTAACATGTCTTTGTGTTTCAGTTCTTTGAAGCTAGATCAGAAACCATGGAAACAGTAGACTCTAACCTGTCTTTGTGTTCCAGTTCTTTGAAGCTAGATCAGAAACCATGGAAACAGTAGACTCTAACCTGTCTTTGTGTTCCAGTTCTAGATCAGAAACCATGGAAACAGTAGACTCTAACATGTCTTTGTGTTTCAGTTCTTTGAAGCTAGATCAGAAACCATGGAAACAGTAGACTCTAACCTGTCTTTGTGTTCCAGTTCTTTGAAGCTAGATCAGAAACCATGGAAACAGTAGACTCTAACCTGTCTTTGTGTTCCAGTTCTAGATCAGAAACCATGGAAACAGTAGACTCTAACCTGTCTTTGTGTTCCAGTTCTTTGAAGCTAGATCAGAAACCATGGAAACAGTAGACTCTAACCTGTCTTTGTGTTCCAGTTCTAGATCAGAAACCATGGAAACAGTAGACTCTAACCTGTCTTTGTGTTTCAGTTATTTGAAGCTAGATCAGAAACCATGGAAACAGTAGACTCTAACATGTCTTTGTGTTCCAGTTCTTTGAAGCTAGATCAGAAACCATGGAAACAGTAGACTCTAACCTGCTTTGTGTTCCAGTTCTTTGCCTGCCTGCTGATCATCTTCGGCGCGGAGGTGGCTGCTGGTGTGTTTGGCTTCTTGAACAAAGACAAGGTACCCATGATGCACCGTGCCACTCCACCACGTTACCTACCACAACTGGTGGCGCCATTGTGGTCCCAACTGTCTTTTATTGTCTTACTTCAGATAGCGTGACAACTCCTGTCAGAAGGTAATGATTATCATTCTTTTATTTTTATGGTCTTGTCTGATTCTTTTCTCACAGATAATCAAAGATGTCCAGAACTATTACGTCAAATCCTACAACGACGACAACAACAGCACAATGATACAGAACTCCTACCACAAAGTTGTAAGTACATTAACATTTTGTCTGGTGAAAAAAACTATGCATACAAACAATAGTACACACGATAAAAGATGCATAAGACTGCTTGTTGACTTCAATGATACCAAACTCTAGTACAACTACCAATTTACAGTGCCCTCCATAATTATTGGGACAGTGACATTTTTTGTTGTTGTTTTGGCTCTGTACTCCAGCACATTGGATTTGAAATGATACACTATGTGGTTAAGGTGAAGACTGTCAGCTTTCATTTGAGGGTATTTTCATCCATATCTGTTGAACCATTGAGAAATGACAGCATTGTTTGTACATAGTCCCCCCATTTTAGGGGACCAAAAGTATTGGGACAAATTCACTTACATGTGTATAGAAGTAGTAAGAAGTTGAGTATTTGGTCCCATATTCACAGCACACAATGACTACATCAAGATTGTGACTCTACAAACTTGTTGGATGCATTTGCTGTTTGTTTTGGTTGTGTTTCAGATTATTTGGTGCCCAATAGAAATGAATGGTAAATAATATAGTGTCATTTTGGAGTCACTTTTATTATAAATAAGAATATAATATATTTCTAAACACTTCTACATTAATGTGGACGCTACCATGGTTACAGATAATCCTGAATGAATCGTGAATAATGATGAGTGAGAAAGTTACAGACGCACAAATATCATAGCCCCCCCCCAAAAAAAAAATGCTAACCTGCCCTGTTATTGTAATGGTGAGAGGTTAACATGTCTTGGGAGGTATGATATTTGTGCGTCTGTAACTTTCTCACTCATCATTATTCACGATTCATTCAGGACTATCCGTAACCATGGTAGCGTCCACATCCACACTCCCTCCTCTCTCCCCTGTAGCTGAACTGCTGTGGGACGTCCCAGAGCTTCTGTCCCGAGGCCCCAGCTGACACCAAGGTGGGGCTAATGACAGTAGCTAACTACCTAGATAGCCATCATCGCTAAAGATTGGAACTTTCCTTTTAAATCTTTATTTTGTTCTTACGTGTGTGTGTGTGTGTGTGTGTGTGTGTGTGTGTGTGTGTGTGTGTGTGTGTGTGTGTAGAACTGTGAGGTGGGCATCAAGGAGTTCTTCAACAGTAAACTCTACATCATCGGTTATGTGGGGATCGGCATCGCTGGAGTCATGGTGAGAACAGGACTGGGGGGAGACACATTACCTCTCTCTCTCTCTCTCTTCCGCACACAAACACACACACTACTTTAAATTGCTCTCTAAGAATGTCTCCTTCCTTTTTTCGTTCTCTCTCAATTTCAATTCAGTAGACTTTATTGACATGGCAAGTGAAATTACTTACATTGTCAAAGTATACATATAACATAAAATGGTGGGACCAACAGCAATAATAATAGTAGTAGTGGAAATGGGATTACCATTAACAGCAACTACAACAACAATATTAATGAGAATAACAATACATTAAAGCAATAGTAGTCGACCAATCTCAACATGACTGAGAAGATACATTACATGGTATGAAAGCCAAAACATTGTTGACATCTTTCTCTCTCTCTCTCTAGGTTATAGGGATGATCTTCAGTATGGTGTTGTGTTGTGCCATCCGCAACAGCAGGGAGGTCATCTAAACAGGCAGACCTTCCAGTCCTCCAGTACCCCCCAACAGCCCAACAGCCCAACTCCAGTCCTCCAGTACCCCCAACAGCCCAACAGCCCAACTCCAGTCCTCCAGTACCCCCCAACAGCCCAACAGCCCAACTCCAGTCCTCCAGTATCCCCAACAGCCCAACTCCAGTCCTCCAGTACCCCCAACAGCCCAACTCCAGTCCTCCAGTATCCCCAACAGCCCAACTCCAGTCCTCCAGTATCCCCAACAGCCCAACTCCAGTCCTCCAGTACCCCCCAACAGCTCAACTCCAGTCCTCCATTACCCCCAACAGCCCAACTCCAGTCCTCCAGTACCCCCAACAGCCCTCCTCCAGTACCCCAACAGCCCAACTCCAGTCCTCCAGTACCCCCCAACAGCCCAACTCCAGTCCTCCAGTACCCCCCAACAGCCCAACTCCAGTCCTCCAGTACCCCCAACAGCCCAACAGCCCAACTCCAGTCCTCCAGTACCCCCAACAGCCCAACTCCAGTCCTCCAGTACCCCCAACAGCCCAACTCCAGTCCTCCAGTACCCCCCAACAGCCCAACTCCAGTCCTCCAGTACCCCCCAACAGCCCAACTCCAGTCCTCCAGTACCCCCCAACAGCCCAACAGCCCAACTCCAGTCCTCCAGTACCCCCAACAGCCCAACTCCAGTCCTCCAGTACCCCCCAACAGCCCAACAGCCCAACTCCAGTCCTCCAGTACCCCCAACAGCCCAACTCCAGTCCTCCAGTACCCCCCAACAGCCCAACTCCAGTCCTCCAGTACCCCCAACAGCCCAACAGCCCAACTCCAGTCCTCCAGTACCCCCAACAGCCCAACTCCAGTCCTCCAGTACCCCCAACAGCCCAACTCCAGTCCTCCAGTACCCCCCAACAGCCCAACAGCCCAACTCCAGTCCTCCAGTATCCCCAACAGCCCAACTCCAGTCCTCCAGTACCCCCCAACAGCCCAACTCCAGTCCTCCAGTACCCCCAACAGCCCAACTCCAGTCCTCCAGTACCCCCCAACAGCCCAACTCCAGTCCTCCAGTACCCCCAACAGCCCAACAGCCCAACTCCAGTCCTCCAGTACCCCCAACAGCCCAACTCCAGTCCTCCAGTACCCCCCAACAGCCCAACTCCAGTCCTCCAGTACCCCCAACAGCCCAACTCCAGTCCTCCAGTACCCCCAACAGCCCAACTCCAGTCCTCCAGTACCCCCAACAGCCCAACTCCAGTCCTCCAGTACCCCCCAACAGCTCAACTCCAGTCCTCCATTACGCCCAACAGCCCAACTCCAGTCCTCCAGTACCCCCAACAGCCCAACTCCAGTCCTCCAGTACCCCCAACAGCCCTCCTCCAGTACCCCAACAGCCCAACTCCAGTCCTCCAGTACCCCCCAACAGCTCAACTCCAGTCCTCCATTACGCCCAACAGCCCAACTCCAGTCCTCCAGTACCCCCCAACAGCCCAACTCCAGTCCTCCATTCGCCCAACAGCCCAACTCCAGTCCTCCAGTACCCCCAACAGCCCTCCTCCAGTACCCCAACAGCCCAACTCCAGTCCTCCAGTACCCCCAACAGCCCAACTCCAGTCCTCCATTACGCCCAACAGCCCAACTCCAGTCCTCCAGTACCCCCAACAGCCCTCCTCCAGTACCCCAACAGCCCAACTCCAGTCCTCCAGTACCCCCAACAGCCCAACAGCCCAACTCCAGTCCTCCAGTACCCCCAACAGCCCAACAGCCCAACTCCAGTCCTCCAGTACCCCCAACAGCCCAACTCCAGTCCTCCAGTACCCCCAACAGCCCAACTCCAGTCCTCCAGTACCCCCAACAGCCCAACTCCTGTCCTCCAGTCCTCCAGTCCTCCAGTCCTCCAGTCCTCCAGTCCTCCAGTCTTCCAGTCCTCCAGTCCTCCTGTCCTCCAGTCCTCCAGTCTTCCAGTCCTCCAGTACCCCCATCAGCCCAACTCCAGTCCTCCAGTATCCCCATCAGCCCAACTCCAGTCCTCCAGTCCTCCAGTCCTCCAGTACCCCCCATCAGCCCAACTCCAGTCCTCCAGTACCCCCCATCAGCCCAACTCCAGTCCTCCAGTATCCCCAACAGCCCAACTCCAGTCCTCCAGTATCCCCATCAGCCCAACTCCAGTCCTCCAGTCCTCCAGTCCTCCAGTACCCCCAACAGCCCAACTCCAGTCCTCCAGTACCCCCCAACAGCCCAACTCCAGTCCTCCAGTACCCCCCATCAGCCCAACTCCAGTCCTCCAGTACCCCCCATCAGCCCAACTCCAGTCCTCCAGTACCCCCCAACAGCCCAACTCCAGTCCTCCAGTACCCCCCAACAGCCCAACTCCAGTCCTCCAGTACCCCAACACCCCAACAGCCCAACTCCAGTCCTCCTGTCCTCCAGTCCTCCAGTCCTCCAGTCTTCCAGTCCTACAGTACTCATTTTTATTTAAGCCCTGGACAAGCACACCTGATTCAACTTGTCAACCAATCATGAAGCCCTAAATTTGTATAATGAAGTATGTTTGTCCAGGGCTACAACAGAAACGTGTGCTGTTGATGGAACTGGAGGACTGGAGTTGGGAAACTCCTCTTCAGGAGATAAGGAGAGGAAGCCACGTTAGACTATTGAGATCCCACCCACCTACCCTCCCACCTCCCCTGACACCCCTCCCCCTCCCCCTCCCCTCCCACCTCCCTGACACCCCTGACACTCCCTCCCCTCCCTCCCACCTCCCCTGACATCCCCCTCCCACCTCCCCTGACATCCCCCTCCCCCTCCCTCCCCTCCCACCTGCCCTCCCACCTCCCCTGACACCCCTAGGGAGGGGAGGGATGTCAGGAAGGTGGGAGGGGTGTCAGGGAGGTGGGAGGGGGGGAGGGGAGGGGAGGGGAGGGAGGGGAGGGGGGATGTCAGGGGAGGTGGGAGGGGGTGGGAGGGGAGGGGGAGGGGTGTCAGGGGTGTCAGGGAGGTGGGAGGGGAGGGGGAGGGGGAGGGGTGTCAGGGGAGGTGGGAGGGTAGGTGGCAGGGTCAGTGGCCAGAAGCAAAGTTTGTAGGAATATCTAAACTGCCCGGCCACTAGATTCCTGTACATTACACTATAAGGTTTTTAAAAGACATCTGTATGTGATACGTTGTTTATTTCTGTGGCCAACGAGTAGCACTAGTGGCATGACTGTTGACACGATGGTCGCCTTCCAGGACGTTGCATTAACATCAACCAATGGTTGTGTGCTAAATCATCGGCCGCACAGTCGGGCGTTAGATGGCTATAATCATATGATGTGGCTTTAGCTGGTACGTTAAACACCAATCCGAGTGTTGTGAAATCTGGCAGGCGTCTGCAATGTAGTGAGCCTGGAATCTGGCCATTGTGACAGCCAGCTCTGTGAGGCAGGTGCCCTGGTAGGAGTGGGTCCCAAATGGCGCCCTGTTCCCTTTATATTGCACTACTTTTTAACAGGGCCCATTCGGCTGTGGTCAAAAAGTAGTGCATTCTAAAATTAATAGGGGGCCATTTGAGATGCACACAAAGTAGGGTTGGGCGGTATCCAGATCTTCATACCGTTTCTGTACCATACTGGGGTATACAGTATTACCAGAAGTGCACACAAGGGGAGCTATTTCAAATAAATAATGTTTTTTTTCTGTTTTTTGGGGACGCACAAAACAATTTCGGGGATCTTGATCCAGGAGGGGATTGAATGTCTCTAGTCTGGGTACCTGTTTAGCTATCATTCCACTCCTTGCCGCTCCATGTCATCGGCAATCTCAACGCTCAATATGCAGCTGGATTTATGGCGGAGTTGCTCATTGGTTGTTGGAAATAACATTAATGTTTTCCATGACAAAATTGAATTAAGTCAAAATCAAACATTTAGCTGTTAGCTAGGCAAGTTCTTGTATTTTTAGGTTTAAATTCAAAGCAAAGTGGTTTTGAGGTAGGAATTGCAGTATGTTTTAGTTTGACAATTTAGAAGTGCGCAAGCAACTTTTGACAGACTGGTTTCGTCTGGACAAACAAAAAACGGTTGCTTAGCAACTAGATACCAATGTGTTGTGTGGAGAGAAAAAAAAATGACAGTTACAATATTTGGATAATCGTTGTGATTGGAGGATAGATTGGAGGGGTTATCCAATCAGGATCAACTCCTCTGTTCTCCTCAAGCTCATTAATGATAGAATGTTCATATTTGAAAATGTCAGAAAGGCCAGTCTCTTCGGCAATGTCAAGGAGTACAGGGAGTGGATTAGCTGAAGAGACTGGTACCCAGGCTAGAAGGTCTATGCTGTAACCAATCATCTTCATCTTGACATCTAGCTACTCAGCTAGCAAGTTAGCAAACATTTTTTACATTTTTACATTTTAGTCATTTAGCAGACGCTCTTATCCAGAGCGACTTACAGTTAGTGAGTGCATACCTTTTTTTTATTTTATTTTTTCATACTGGCCCCCCGTGGGAAACGAACCCACAACCCTGGCGTTGCAAACGCCATGCTCTATCAACTGAGCTACATCCCTGCCGGCCATTCCCTCCCCTACCCTGGACGACGCTGGGCCAATTGCGCGCCGCCCCATGGGTCTCCCGGTCGCGGCCGGCTGCGACAGAGCCTGGATTCGAACCAGGATCTCTAGTGGCACAGCTAGCACTGTGATGCAGTGCCTTAGACCACTGCGCCACTCAGGAGATAAAACCAAAAGCAAAGCTTGAGCCCTGAGCTGGATATAATTTATTTGACACATCTTAGATTTCTTATAGTTAACCTTAACGTGTAAGGGATAATCAACGAGGGGCTATGCGTTTTATGGAAAATAATGAACGACGTGGAAGGTGTGTTCCACGACGCGCTAGCAGAGTTAATTCCAGAGAACGCATAGAGCCCTGAGATTAAATATCCCTTTTATACCATGGCTATAATTTAACACATTTGCCGCTAGAAATATGTTCATTTGACAGTATAAATGTGTTCAACATCCGCTAAAGTAGCTAGCAAGTTTACTAGATAGCTATAGTAGTTGCCTTGGTCACCAAACAAACAGACTTGCTAGTTTAGGTGATTCTCTGCTGTTACCAAGTGAAGCTTGATTTTGGAAGAAGCTAAGCACTTAGCTAGATAGCTAACTAGCTAATAAATGAGCAAACCGATACACAACTGCAGAGCATTTTAGCTAATTTTAGTTACTTTAATAGTTATAAGATATCTAGCTGGCAAACATTTAGTTGTGAATTCCATACTGTAACTAGATCACCTGGTGTGTGCTGAATAACAGTGAGTGACTTACAAGGCTCCGGTCTCCCGGTCTCCCGGTCTCTCGTCGTTGTGTGCTTGTAAACAAACACCACGTGACTGGGGACTACCGGTAAACTGCATAATGAAAAAGTAGGTGAAATGAAGAATGCGATCTTCTCTATCTACTAACGTATTACACAAGTTGTCTGGAGGTATTTACTTAAAGTAGCTACAAATATTCCAATTTGTATATTTTTGAAAATGTCAAATAAATAGTTTCAACGGTATTGGGGTATTCCAGTGGCTATTTCCAAATACACCGGTATTCAGTATATATGGGATACTGCCAAAGCCTAATACCAAGGTCACTAAACTCCTCCCTGTGAAGGAGAATACAGTTGTTTTGTACTGTATCTTATTCCCTAAAGACCTGTTACAGTCCCGCTGTCTGTGATTTTGTGTTAATTTATTTTTTATTTTAATGGCTGATGTAATTTGAGTTCAGATGGCATTCCCTGCCGCTCAGGAAGATAGATGTTCTGTTCAACAAATAAACTTTTACACGTTTTACCCACTTCTCCCCGTCTCTACTTCCGTTCTCTTCGTCTCTCTTTCCTTTCTAAACGTGTTTTACCAGAATGTGACTCTATATCTTCAGAAGTCACACACACAGTCTCAATCAGTTCTCACGATAGTCGGGAATTACAGATGCCGTATCTTAATTTGATCATGCTGTTGTTGCAGGAATTGAAATGCAAACCTGTAGTGTATTCAAGGTTTAAAAATGCTTCTAAAGTTTATTTCCACTTAAGCATTCCAGACTGGATTTGCGCCTAAAGAAAGATTTAGCAACCCCTACAATAAATGTCCATTAATTATAATCCACATAACAATTCAATTCACATTTCCTGTTGCTGCGGGATTATTTTCCTGCTGTGTGAAACTGGTTCAAATTAAGATATGGTATCTGTACTCTTAGTAATCTGAGCTCTGCTTCACAATGTTAGGGTAACATTTGCCTTGTGTGATCAACTCAGACTGTACAGCAGGATGATCAACTCAGACTGTACAACAGGATGATCAACTCAGACTGTACAACAGGATGATCAACTCAGACTGTACAACAGGATGATCAACTCAGACTGTACAGCAGGATGATCAACTCAGACTGTACAGCAGGATGATCAACTCAGACTGTACAGCAGGATGATCAACTCAGACTGTACAACAGGATGATCAACTCAGACTGTACAACAGGATGATCAACTCAGACTGTACAGCAGGATGATCAACTCAGACTGTACAACAGGATGATCAACTCAGACTGTACAGCAGGATGATCAACTCAGACTGTACAACAGGATGATCAACTCAGACTGTACAGCAGGATGATCAACTCAGACTGTACAACAGGATGATCAACTCAGACTGTACAACAGGATGATCAACTCAGACTGTACAGCAGGATGATCAACTCAGACTGTACAGCAGGATGATCAACTCAGACTGTACAGCAGGATGATCAACTCAGACTGTACAGCAGGATGATCAACTCAGACTGTACAGCAGGATGATCAACTCAGACTGTACAACAGGATGATCAACTCAGACTGTACAACAGGATGATCAACTCAGACTGTACAGCAGGATGATCAACTCAGACTGTACAGCAGGATGATCAACTCAGACTGTACAGTGGGAAGATCAACTCAGACTGTACAGCAGGATGATCAACTCTGACTGTACAGCAGGATGATCAACTCTGACTGTACAGCAGGATGATCAACTCAGACTGTACAGCAGGATGATCAACTCAGACTGTACAGCAGGATGATCAACTCAGACTGTACAGTGGGAAGATCAACTCAGACTGTACAGCAGGATGATCAACTCTGACTGTACAGTGGGAAGATCAACTCAGTTGATCTGGTCACGTTATCCAGTTGGGTGGGCCCCCGGGGGTCTAGCTAGCCATTTGATTAGATGTTCAGGAGTCTTATGGCTTGGGGTCCTGGATGGCAGGAAGCTTGGCCCCAGTGATGTACTGGGCCGTACACACTACCCTCTGACACCGCCTGGTATAGAGGTCCTGGATGGCAGGAAGCTTGGCCCCAGTGATGTACTGGGCCGTACGCACCACCCTCTGACACCGCCTGGTATAGAGGTCCTGGATGGCAGGAAGCTTGGACCCAGTGATGTACTGGGCCATACACACTACCCTCTGACACCGCCTGGTATAGAGGTCCTGGATGGCAGGAAGCTTGGCCCCAGTGATGTACTGGGCCATACACACTACCCTCTGACACCGCCTGGTATAGAGGTCCTGGATGGCAGGAAGCTTGGCCCCAGTGATGTACTGGGCCATACACACTACCCTCTGACACCGCCTGGTATAGAGGTCCTGGATGGCAGGAAGCTTGGCCCCAGTGATGTACTGGGCCATACACCCTACCCTCTGACACCGCCTGGTATAGAGGTCCTGGATGGCAGGAAGCTTGGCCCCAGTGATGTACTTGGCCATACACCCTACCCTCTGACACCGCCTGGTATAGAGGTCCTGGATGGCAGGAAGCTTGGCCCCAGTGATGTACTGGGCCATACACACTACCCTCTGTAGTGCCTTGCAGTCGGAGGCCGAGCAGTTGCCATACCAGGCAGTGATACAACCAGTCAGGATGCTCTCGATGGTGCAGCTAATCACTCAATATATGGCTGGGAGTTAATCACACAAGATATGGCTGAGACTTAATCACACAGGATATGGCTGGGAGTTAATCACACAAGATATGGCTGAGACTTAATCACACAAGATATGGCTGGTGAGTTATCTCTCAAAATATGGCTGGGAGTTAATCACTCAAAATATTGCTGGGAGTTAATCACTCAAGACATGGCTGGGAATTAATCACACAAGATATGGCTGGGAGTTAATCACACAAGATATGGCTGGGAGTTAATCACACAGGATATGGCTGGGAGTTAATCACACAGGATATGGCTGGGAGTTAATCACACATGATATGGTTGGGAGTTAATCACACACGATATGGCTGGGAGTTAATCACACATCACAAGATATGGCTGGGAGTTAATCACTCAAGATATGGCTGGGAGTTAATCACTCAAGATATGGCTGGGAGGTAATCACTCAAGATATGGCTGGGAGTTAATCACACAAGATATGGCTGGGAGTTAATCACACAAGATATGGCTGGGAGTTAATCACTCAAGATATGGCTGGGAGTTAATCACACAGGATATGGCTGGGAGTTAATCACACAAGATATGGCTGGGAGTTAATCACACAAGATATGGCTGGGAGTTAATCACTCAAGATATGGCTGGGAGTTAATCACACAAGATATGGCTGGGAGTTAATCACACAAGATATGGCTGGGAGTTAATCACTCAAGATATGGCTGGGAGTTAATCTCACAATATATGGCTGGGAGTTAATCACACAAGATATGGCTAGGAGTTAATCACTCAAGATATGGCTGGGAGTTAATCACACAAGATATGGCTGGGAGTTAATCACACAAGATATGGCTGGGAGTTAATCACACAAGATATGGCTGGGAGTTAATCACACAAGATATGGCTGGGAGTTAATCACACAAGATATGGCTGGGAGTTAATCACACAGGATATGGCTGGGAGTTAATCACACATGATATGGTTGGGAGTTAATCACACAAGATATGGCTGGGAGTTAATCACACATCACAAGATATGGCTGGGAGTTAATCACTCAAGATATGGCTGGGAGTTAATCACTCAAGATATGGCTGGGAGGTAATCACTCAAGATATGGCTGGGAGTTAATCACACAAGATATGGTTTGGAGTTAATCACACAAAATATGGCTGGGAGTGAATCACTCAAGATATGGCTGGGAGTTAATCACACAAGATATGGCTGGGAGTTAATCACTCAAGATATGGCTGGGAGTTAATCACACAAGATATGGCTGGGAGTTAATCACTCAAGATATGGCTGGGAGTTAATCACACAAGATATGGCTGGGAGTTAATCACACAAGATATGGCTGGGAGTTAATCACTCAAGATATGGCTGGGAGTTAATCACACAGGATATGGCTGGGAGTTAATCACACAAGATATGGCTGGGAGTTAATCACACAAGATATGGCTGGGAGTTAATCACTCAAGATATGGCTGGGAGTTAATCACACAAGATATGGCTGGGAGTTAATCACACAAGATATGGCTGGGAGTTAATCACTCAAGATATGGCTGGGAGTTAATCTCACAATATATGGCTGGGAGTTAATCACACAAGATATGGCTAGGAGTTAATCACTCAAGATATGGCTGGGAGTTAATCACACAAGATATGGCTGGGAGTTAATCACACAAGATATGGCTGGGAGTTAATCACACAAGATATGGCTGGGAGTTAATCACACAAGATATGGCTGGGAGTTAATCACACAAGATATGGCTGGGAGTTAATCACACAAGATATGGCTGGGAGTTAATCACACAAGATATGGTTGGGAGTTAATCACTCAAGATATGGCTGGGAGTTAATCACTCAAGATATGGCTGGAAGTTAATCACACAAGATATGGCTGGGAGTTAATCACTCAAGATATGGCTGGGAGTTAATCACACATGATATGGCTGGGAGTTAATCACACAAGATATGGCTGGGAGTTAATCACTCAAGATATGGCTGGGAGTTAATCACTCAAGATATGGCTGGGAGTTAATCACACAAGATATGGTTGGGAGTTAATCACTCAAGATATGGCTGGGAGTTAATCACACAAGATATGGCTGGGTGTTAATCACTCAAGATATGGCTGGGAGTTAATCACTCAAGATATGGCTGGAAGTTAATCACACAAGATATGGCTGGGAGTTAATCACTCAAGATATGGCTGGGAGTTAATCACACATGATATGGCTGGGAGTTAATCACACAAGATATGGCTGGGAGTTAATCACACAAGATATGGCTGGGAGTTAATCACACAAGTAATGGCTGGGAGTTAATCACACAAGATATGGTTGGGAGTTAATCACTCAAGATATGGCTGGGAGTTAATCACTCAAGATATGGCTGGAAGTTAATCACACAAGATATGGCTGGGAGTTAATCACTCAAGATATGGCTGGGAGTTAATCACACATGATATGGCTGGGAGTTAATCACACAAGATATGGCTGGGAGTTAATCACTCAAGATATGGCTGGGAGTTAATCACTCAAGATATGGCTGGGAGTTAATCACACATGATATGGCTGGGAGTTAATCACTCAAGATATGGCTGGGAGTTAATCACACAAGATATGGTTGGGAGTTAATCACTCAAGATATGGCTGGGAGTTAATCACTCAAGATATGGCTGGAAGTTAATCACACAAGATATGGCTGGGAGTTAATCACTCAAGATATGGCTGGGAGTTAATCACACATGATATGGCTGGGAGTTAATCACACAAGATATGGCTGGGAGTTAATCACTCAAGATATGGCTGGGAGTTAATCACTCAAGATATGGCTGGGAGTTAATCACTCAAGATATGGCTGGGAGTTAATCACTCAAGATATGGCTGGGAGTTAATCACACATGATATGGCTTGGAGTTAATCACTCAAGATATGGCTGGGAGTTAATCACACATGATATGGCTGGGAGTTAATCACACATGATATGGCTGGGAGTTAATCACTCAAGCGCATGTATATAGGCAATAATCATAAAAGTGTATGTTTTTTATGACATCATTCATGAATATGTTTTTTATGACATCATTCATGAATATTAACATCTAGCATGCTGATGAATACCCTAAGCCAGGGATTGGCTGCTGGCGGCCACGCCCCCCCTTCTGTAGGCCCGCGGATCTATCTCCCCAGTGGGTAAGAGCATTGGGCCAGTAATCGAAAGGTCGCTGGTTCTAATCCCCGAGCCGACTAGGTGAAAAATCTGTCGATGTGCCCTTGAGCAAGTTACTTAACCCTAATTGCTTCTGTAAGTCGCTCTGGATAAGAGCATCTGCTAAATGACTAAAATTTAAAATGTTTAAAAGTAAATACATTAGGAACTCAGTCGGGGTCTCAACTTACTGTTGAGATTTAGAATAGTAGAATACACAAGGTGCAATTTAGAAATTTGTTTTTTCTCTTATGTCAGTCACTCAATTAAACCATGTCAGCTAACATTTTTTAGATTGGTAAGTTAGTTTAGCCAGCTACTTCTTGTAACCATGGTAGAATTACCGACCGTGGACCCGTTGATTTTATTAGTCACTCTGACTTAGATAGATACAGTTTACATACACCTTAGCCAAATACATTTAAACTCAGTTTTCACAGTTCCTGACATTTAATCCTAGTAAACAATTCCCTGTCTTAGGTCAGTTAGGATCACCACTTTATTTTAAGAATGTGAAATGTCAGAATAATAGTAGAGAGAATGATTTATTTCAGCTTTTATTTCTTTCATCACATTCCCAGTGGATCAGAAGTTTACATACACTCAATTATGGCATATTAATTAGTATTTGGTAGCATTGCCTTTAAATTGTTTAACTTGGGTAAAATGTTTCGGGTAGCCTTCCACAAGCTTCCCACAATAAGTTGGGTGAATTTTGGCCCATTCCACCTGACAGAGCTGGTGTAACTGAGTCAGGTTTGTAGGCCTCCTTGCTCGCACACGCTTTTTCAGTTCTGCCCACACATTTTCTATAGGATTGAGGTCAGGGCTTTGTGATGGCCACTCCAATACCTTGACTTTGTTGTCCTTAAGCTATTTTGCCACAACTTTGGAAGTATGCTTGGGGTCATTGTCCATTTGGAAGACCCATTTGCGACCAAGCTTTAACTTCCTGACTGATGTCTTGAGATGTTGCTTCAATATATCCACATAATGTTCCTTCCTCATGATGACATCTATTTTGTGAAGTGCACCAGTCCCTCCTGCAGCAAAGCACCCCCACAGCATGATGCTGCCACCCCCGTGCTTCACGGTTGGGATGGTGTTCTTCGGCTTGCAAGCCACCCCATTTTTCCTCCAAACATAACGATGGTCATTATGGCCAAACAGTTATATTTTTGTTTCGTCAGACCAGAGGACATTTCTGAAAAATAACATGGTGAGATGTTGTTAGAACTGAGAAATTCCAAACATGAAAGTTTTTAAACATTTGTTTCAGTAGTTAGTTATTACTGTCACAGATTAAATGAAGTACAATTTTAATGTGAAGACGTTATAGGATGCTTTCGCTCCATTGTTCAATTGTTTGGTTGGTAGCCCTATATCAGAGGGCCAGTACAACTTCAGGAGGGTGGCTTTAAGGAAGATAATTTAAGAAGATATGAAGTACAGTAGGATGGATTGGGTTGATGTAAGGGTGTATGAAATTGAACAAAGCTGAGTATATCTGAATAAAAGATGGTATGTAAGGCAACTGCATTCACAGTAATTACTAGGGCCGGGACGATAACTGTATTGCGATACTCGTTAGTATCGTGAAAACAGCCCTAATGTTGCAAACAAACATCATTATGTTGTCATTCAGAGTCACATTTTTTTTATTTTGAAGCGTTAAGCAGACAACATTTAGCATACAGCAGGTTATTAAAGGATTACTGGTATCATCCCAACCCTAGTAACTATGTCACGCTCGTGGATAGACGGCTCGGACCAAGGTGCAGCGTGGTAGACGCATTTTTTTATTCAATAAATGAACACAGACCAAACGAACAAAAATACACACGAACGTAAAGTACTGCAGGCTACAAAGCCACTACACAAAACCAAGATCCCACAAACTAAGGTGGGGAAAAGGCTGCCTGAGTATGATCCCCAATCAGAGACAACGATAGACAGCTGCCTCTGATTGGGAACCACACCGGGCCAACATAGAAATAGAACAACTAGAATGCCCACCCAAATCACACCCTGACCCTGACCAACTAGAGAATAAAAGGGATCTCTAAGGTCAGGGCGTGACAAACTACCCTCCACTGAAGTCAACAGGAAGTCAAGGGTCTTCCTCTTTTTCTTTGTTGTTGGACCCAGTAGAAGTGAAGCGTATTTGAACCTTGCTCGGGTGAAGGATTCCCTCGTGTCTGTTTACGTGGGTATGAACGAAATCCAATTTCTCTCAACTGTAGCCCAAAGGTCCCTACCGGAGTTGGCTCCTGCAATGAATTGGGTCACCATCTTTGCAGTCCTGCAAACCACATCATCAATGACATCATCACTAACATCAATTTGGGAAACTTTTATATTGTCACAAATGATTACACATGTGCATGTCCATTGTTAAACTTGCTTGGAATAGTAGTTCACAAGCTATGCCACTAAAACAACTGGGTTTGGAAACACTTTGTGGAAGCTATCCAGCTGGGCTTGGAAACACTTTGTGGACGCTATCCAACTGGGCTTGGAAACACTTTGTGGAAGCTATCCAACTGAGCTTGGAAACACTTTGTGGAAGCTATCCAACTGAGCTTGGAAACACTTTGTGGAAGCTATCCAACTGGGCTTGGAAACACTTTGTGGAAGCTATCCAACTGAGCTTGGAAACACTTTGTGGAAGCTATCCAACTGGGCTTGGAAACACTTTGTGGAAGCTATCCAACTGAGCTTGGAAACACTTTGTGGAAGCTATCCAACTGGGCTTGGAAACACTTTGTGGAAGTGTAGATGTAATGTTTGTAGTAGTGTTTGTAGTAGTGTGGATGTAGTGTTTGTAGTAGTGTAGATGTAGTGGTGTGGATGTAGTGTTTGTAGTAGTGTGGATGTAGTGTTTGTAGTAGTGTAGATATATTGTTTGCAGTAGTGTAGATGTAGTGTGGATGTAGTGTTTGTAGAAGTGTGGATGTAGTGTTTGTAGTAGTGTGGATATAGTGTTTGTAATAGTGTAGATATAGTAGTGTGGATGTAGTGTTTGTAGAAGTGTGGATGTAGTGTTTGTAGTAGTGTGGATGTAGTGTTTGTAGAAGTGTGGATGTAGTGTTTGTAGTAGTGTGGATGTAGTGTGGATGTAGTGTTTGTAGAAGTGTGGATGTAGTGTTTGTAGTAGTGTAGATGTAGTAGTTTGTGGTAATGTAGATGTAGTAGTTTAATAGTGTAGATGTAGTAGTTTGTAGTAGTGTGGATGTAGTGTTTGTAGTAGTGTAGATGTAGTAGTTTGTAGTTGTGTCGATGTAGTATTTGTAGTAGTGTAGATATAGTGTTTGTAGTACTGTAGATGTAGTAGTGTAGATGTAGTATTTGTAGTAGTGTGGATGTAGTGTTTGTAGTAGTGTGGATGTAGTGTTTGTAGTAGTGTGGATGTAGTGTTTGTAGTAGTGTGGATGTAGTGTTTGTAGTAGTGTGGATGTAGTGTTTGTAGTAGTGTAGATGTAGTGTTTGTAGTAGTGTGGATGTAGTGTTTGTAGTAGTGTGGATGTAGTGTTTGTAGTAGTGTGGATGTAGTGTTTGTAGTAGTGTGGATGTAGTAGTTTGTAGTAGTGTGGATGTAGTGTTTGTAGTAGTGTGGATGTAGTGTTTGTAGTAGAGTGGATGTAGTGTTTGTAGTAGTGTAAATGTAGTGTAGATGTAGTAGTTTGTAGTAGTGTGGATGTAATGTTTGTAATAGTGTGGATGTAGTAGTTTGTAGTGGTGTAGATGTAGTAGTTTGTAGTGGTGTAAATGTAGTATTTTGTAGTAGTGTAGATGTAGTAGTGTAGATTTAGTAGTGTAGATGTAGTGTTTAGTAGTGTAGATGTAGTATGTGTTGTGGAGTATATGTAGTAGTTTGTAGTAGTGTGTATGTGGTGTTTGTAGTAGTGTGGATGTAGTAGTGATCTGATGTCTATGTCACAGATGTCTCAGCCTTTTCAAAAAGCTTATCAATTGCAAACTTTTAAATGGTGAGTCTGTGCCACATGTTCCTTTACTCTCCTTCCAAAGGTATTTTGTTTTGTGTGTCGGTTGTTCTGGGAGAAGAAAAACGTGCAAACTGGATTCAACGAATAGAAACATGCAAATGTCCACATACTGTAACCAACCATGAAGGTTCAGAGGCCCATCGCTCACATGGATCTCAAGGACCGCAGAAAAGGGACAAATTGACTCTTGAGCTAAAATACAAATTTGAGACCAAGTGCCAGTATTTGACCGAAGTCCTTCAAAATGTGATGACTGTTATTACATGTTTTGCTAGAGCATGGAACATCAGTTATTTGATCAATCAATTCGATCCATTTCTACCTGAACACCTTGCAAGATATGGGAATGCAGGAAGGGGCAACCCGTCTTATCTACCATTTGTGACAAATTTGTGCAGTTGATGGGAGAGAGGGTACTCTCAGGAACTTAAAATAGCCAAATATTTTTCCATCGGTGTTGACTCCACCCCAGGTGTTACCCACATAGATCAGTTGACTTTTATTATGAGATGCTGTATGTCTCTCCTGATGGTATATCAGTTGACTTTTATTATGAGATGCTGTATATCTCTCCTGATGGTAGATCAGCTGTCTTTTATTATGAGATGCTGTATATCTCTCCTGATGGTAGATCAGCTGTCTTTTATTATGAGATGCTGTATATCTCTCCTGATGGTAGATCAGCTGTCTTTTATTATGAGATACTGTATATCTCTCCTGATGGTCGATCAGCTGTCTTTTATTATGAGATACTGTATATCTCTCCTGACTTTACAAACCTGAGACGCAACGACTTTACAAACCTGAGACGCAATTACAGAGAAGATGAAAAAAACACGCTGGTAAGTCGTCGGAGGCGGAGCCTGCCTGTCGTTTATCCAATGACAGGTCAGCAGAAATTTGCCATGGTGTGTTCACTGTTGTGATTGACAAACTTATTGCCGAGTTGGACAGGAGGTGTGAGGCATACAAGGAGCTAAACAACTGCTTTGGATTTTTAAACAATATGCCTTCACTTTCCTCACAAGAACTACATTCATCTGCACTCAACCTTCAGAGTGTCACGGTTTCGGCCGAGGCGGCCCCTCCTCCTTGTTCGGGCAGGTTTCGGCGGTCGTCGTCTCCGGAGTACTAGCTGCCACCGTTCTATGTTTCTTGTTTGATTGGTTTTGTCTGTTTGTCACACCTGTTTTGTGTTATGTCTCATTAAGCACCCTATTTAGTTCCTTGTTGTTAGTTTAGGTGTTGTGTGTAATTGTTCCTTGTCGTGTTGCTGCGCTACCTGTTTTGGTGCGCTATTTTGTAGCTTACCTCCTTGTTTGTTTTAAGGAGAAGATTACGCACATGTTTAGTGCGCCCGTTTGTTTACGCCTGTGCGCGCTTTTTCTCGCCTCCGGGCTGTTTTTGGATTATATTTTGTGTGATCTACTAAAGTCTTTGTTGGACTTAACTTCTGCGTCCTGCGCCTGATTCCACACCACACCTACCTACAGCAACTCTTGACAGAATTACACACCATCGAATGGAATCAGCAGGAGCACCCACCGACATCATGGAGGAGCGTCTCCGAGGTCAAGATGATCGGATTAATCAGATCGGGCACGCTTTGGACCGGGTGATGAACATTCTCCATCGTTGGGAGACCAGCGATGTACCCACACCTCCACCTACCGCACCATCACCTTCGGTCAACCCGCCCGTCCAACAACCGGAACCCAGTGGGATTCGGCTCTCGCTCCCGAGGGCGTACGACGGCACCGCTGCCGGGTGTCAGGGGTTCCTGTTTCAGGTGGAGCTCTACCTTGCCACCATACACCCGGCGCCCTCGGGATACGAGAGCGTTTCCGCCCTCATCTCCTGTCTCACCGGCAAGGCGTTGGAGTGGGCCAACGCCGAATGGAGGGGAATAGACGCCGCCACAGTCACCTATGCGGAGTTCTCCCGCCGCTTCCGTGCGGTCTTCGACCATCCACCAGAAGGGAAGGCGGCGGGGGAGCGTCTATTCTACCTCCGACAGGGGATGAGGAGCGCTCAAGAGTTTGCGCTGGAGTTCCGGACTCTAGCGGCAGATGCAGGGTGGAATGAGCGGGCCCTCATAGACCACTTTAGATGCAGCCTTCGGGAGGACGTCCGCAGAGAGTTAGCGTGCAGGGATACTACACTAACATTTGACCAGTTGGTGGACATGGCCATTCGGCTGGACACCCTGCTCGCGACCCGCGGGACGTCCCAGGTGGGGCCGCCCATTCCACCCCTCCAGCGCCTCCGAGCCGAGCCCGATGGAGCTCGGAGGTGCTGGCGCTAGAGGGAGGAGTAGAAGGAGCCCGAGGGGGGCAGTCTCCTGCACCAACTGTGGCCGCGGAGGGCACACCGCGGCTAGGTGCTGGGGAGGGTCCCCTGGTGAGGGAGATGGCAGGTCACACATTGGGGAGTCCTCCCAGGTGAGTAGGCGCCCTACTTACCCAGAGCTTTCTGTCGTATACATAACATTACCTGTTTGTTTCCCACAGGTTGCACCTCGTTCCCAGCATAAGGCGCTAGTCGATTCAGGCGCAGCTGGGAATTTTGTAGATCGTAAATTCTGTGTTGAGTTAGGGATTCCCCTCCTTCCGGTCGATAAGCCTTTCCCTGTACATGCCCTAGATAGTCGTCCGTTAGGATCTGGGTTGATTAGGGAGGTCACGGCGCCACTTAGGATGATGACGCAGGAGGGTCATGAGGAGACGATTCAACTCTATCTGATCGACTCTCCTGCGTATCCGGTGGTACTGGGGCTTCCCTGGTTGATTACCTATGATCCTACGATTTCGTGGTGAGAGAAGGCTCTTAAAGGGTGGTCTGCTCAGTGTGAGGGGCTATGTCTGGGTGTTTCCGTAGGGGCGACCTCGGTGGAGAGTCCGAACCAGATGCCAGCACTGCACATTCCGCCTGAGTATGAGGATTTGGCACTCGTGTTTAGTAAAACAAGAGCGGCACGGTTGCCGCCTCATAGACAGGGGGATTGTGCGATAGACCTCCAGGCAGGAGCTGCGCTCCCGCGGAGCCATGTGTATCCTTTGTCACAGGAGGAGAAAAGGGCAATGGAGACATACATTGCCGAGTCTCTGAGACAGGGATACATACGGTCCTCCACTTCTCCCGCGTCCTCGAGCTTCTTTTTTGTGAAGAAAAAGGATGGAGGTTTGCGTCCGTGTATTGATTACCGCGGTCTCAATCAGGTGACTGTGAAATATAGTTATCCACTCCCGCTGATTGCGACCATGACGGAGTCCTTACACGGGGCACGGTTCTTCACAAAATTGGACCTCAGGAGCGCATATAACTTGGTGCGCATTAGGGAGGGCGATGAGTGGAAGACAGCATTTAGTACTACCTCCGGCCATTACGAGTATCTCGTCATGCCATATGGTTTAATGAATGCTCCATCAGTCTTCCAATCTTTTGTAGATGAGATTTTCCGGGACATGCAGGCGCAGGGAGTAGTGGTGTACATAGATGATATTCTTGTGTACAGTGCTACTCGGGCCGAGCATGTAGCCCTGGTGCGCAGGGTATTGAGGAGACTGTTGGAGCATGACCTGTATGTCAAAGCCGAGAAATGTCTGTTCTTCCAGGAGTCAGTCTCCTTTTTGGGTTACCAGTTGTCTGCGTCAGGGGTGAGAATGGAGGTTGACCGGGTGTCTGCCGTGCGTAATTGGCAAACCCCAACTACGGTTAAAGAGGTGCAGCGGTTCTTGGGTTTTGCGAATTACTACCGGAGGTTTATCCGGGGTTTTGGACAGGTGGCAGCTCCCATAACGTCTCTTCTGAAGGGGGGTCCGGTGCGCTTGCGGTGGTCGGCTGAGGCGGACAGGGCTTTTGGGAGACTGAAGGACCTGTTTACCTCGGCTCCAGTGCTGGCGCACCCGGATCCCACTTTACCCTTCCAAGTAGAGGTAGACGCGTCTGAGGCCGGTATCGGGGCAGTTCTTTCACAACGGTCCGGCACACCACCTAAGCTCCGCCCCTGTGCTTTTTATTCTAAAAAGCTCAGTCCGGCGGAGCGGAATTATGACGTAGGGGACAGGGAGCTGTTAGCCGTAGTACAGGCCCTAAAGGTGTGGAGGCATTGGCTTGAGGGGGCTCAACACCCTTTCCTCATTCTGACCGACCACCGTAACCTGGAATACATTCGGGCAGCTAGGAGACTGAATCCTCGCCAGGCTCGATGGACTATGTTTCTCGCCCGGTTTGTGTTCAAGATCACTTACATCCCTGGGTCCCAGAACGGGAAGGCAGATGCCCTGTCTCGGCGGTATGACACGGAGGAGAGGTGCGTGGAGCCCATTCCCATACTACCGGAGTCTTGTCTGGTGGCACCGGTGGTGTGGGAGGTCGATGCAGAGATCAAGCGGGCATTACGCACCGACCCTAGCCCTCCACAGTGTCCGGTGGGTCGGACGTACGTCCCGCTCGAGGTCCGGGATCGGCTGATTTATTGGGCTCACACGTCACCCTCCTCTGGACATCCAGGTATTGGCCGGACAGTGCACTGCCTTAGTACTAAATACTGGTGGCCAACGTTAGCCAGGGATGTGAGGGTTTATGTCTCCTCCTGCTCAGTGTGTGCCCAGTGTAAGGCGCCCAGACACTTGCCCAGGGGTAAATTACAACCCCTGCCCGTTCCACAACGACCCTGGTCTCACCTCTCGGTGGATTTTGTTACCGACCTTCCCTCCTCACAAGGGAATACCACCATCCTGGTCGTTGTGGATCGGTTCTCGAAGGCCTGTCGTCTCCTTCCCATGCCGGGTCTTCCTACTGCCCTACAGACCGCTGAGGCTCTATTTACTCACGTCTTCCGGCATTACGGGGTACCCGAGGATATAGTGTCCGATCGAGGCCCCCAGTTTACCTCCAGAGTCTGGAGAGCCTTTATGGAACGGTTGGGGGTCTCGGTGAGCCTTACCTCGGGTTACCACCCGGAGAGTAATGGGCAGGTCGAACGAGTCAACCAGGATGTGGGTAGGTTTCTGAGGTCATATTGTCAGGGCCGGCCGGAGGAGTGGGCGAGATATGTGCCCTGGGCCGAGATGGCACAGAACTCTCTCCGCCACTCCTCCACTAGACTAACCCCTTTCCAGTGTGTGTTAGGGTACCAGCCGGTTCTGGCACCTTGGCATGAGAGCCAGATCGAGGCCCCTGCTGTGGATGAGTGGGTGCGGCGCTCGGAGGAGACGTGGAACGCTGCACACGTCCATCTGCAGCGAGCCATCCGTCGACAGAAGACGAGCGCCGACCTACACCGCAGTGAGGGGCCAGTGTACGCACCTGGAGATCGAGTCTGGCTCTCAACCAGAAACCTGCCCCTCCGCCTGCCCTGCCGGAAGCTGGGTCGGCGGTTTGTGGGGCCTTTTAAAGTCCTGAGGAGATTGAACGAGGTGTGTTACAGGTTACAACTGCCCATTGATTACAAGAATATTAACCCCTCGTTCCATGTGTCTCTCCTCAGGCCGGTGGTAGCTGGTCCACTCCAGGATTTTGAGATAGAGGAGACTCCTCCGCCCCCGTTGGACATCGAGGGGGCTCCGGCGTACACTGTTCGGACCATCCTGGATTCGAGACGCCGGATGGGGGGTCTCCAATATCTCGTGGAGTGGGAGGGGTACGGTCCGGAGGAGCGGTGCTGGGTGCCGAGGAGGGACATTCTGGATCCGTCCCTGCTGACCGAATTCCATCGTGGTCATCCTACGCGCCCTGCTCCGCGTCCTCCTGGTCGTCCCCCGAGGCCGGGGCGGCGCACGGCTGGAGCCGCGCTCAAGGGGGGTACTGTCACGGTTTCGGCCGAGGCGGCCCCTCCTCCTTGTTCGGGCAGGTTTCGGCGGTCGTCGTCTCCGGAGTACTAGCTGCCACCGTTCTATGTTTCTTGTTTGATTGGTTTTGTCTGTTTGTCACACCTGTTTTGTGTTATGTCTCATTAAGCACCCTATTTAGTTCCTTGTTGTTAGTTTAGGTGTTGTGTGTAATTGTTCCTTGTCGTGTTGCTGCGCTTCCTGTTTTGGTGCGCTATTTTGTAGCTTACCTCCTTGTTTGTTTTAAGGAGAAGATTACGCACATGTTTAGTGCGCCCGTTTGTTTACGCCTGTGCGCGCTTTTCTCGCCTCCGGGCTGTTTTTGGATTATATTTTGTGTGATCTACTAAAGTCTTTGTTGGACTTAACTTCTGCGTCCTGCGCCTGATTCCACACCACACCTACCTACAGCAACTCTTGACACAGAGGAAATATCAATCTGACTTGAAACATGATTTTCCAGATGATATCGTCCAGTTTAAAGAATTTATAAAAAGTGAGAAAAACACATTTGTCAGGGCATTGCTTCACGTGTTGAGCCAGAGGAATATACATGCAGCTGGAGAGGCTCTGTCCAGCCAGCTGGTGGTGCAGAAATTAGGGAGGCCGCACAGGCCCGCTCTGTTGTGAAGGCTGCCATGGTCCTCCTGAATCAGTAGGGGGACCATGCTGTGTAGCCTAGGCCATGCAAATGTTTGTTATATATTGAGTTTACAAAACATTATGAACACCTGCTCTTTCCATGACAGACTGACCAGGTGAATCCAGGTGAAAGCTATGATCCCTTATTGATGTCTCTTAAATCTACTTCAATCAGTGTAGAGGAAGGGGAGGAGACAGGTTAAAGAAGGATTTTTAAGCCTTGAGACAACTGAGACATGGATTGTGTATATGTGCCATTCAGAGGGTGAAAGATTGAAGTACCTTTGAACGGGGTATGGTAGTAGGTGCCAGGCGCACCGGTTTGTGTCAAGAACTGCAATGCTGCTGTTTTATTAATATTTTTACGCTCAAAAGTTTCCAATGTGTATGAAGAACGGTCCACCACCCAAAGGACATCCAGCCAACATCACGCAACTGTGGAAAGGTGTTCTTAATGTTTTGTACACTCAGTGTCTTCTGAACCTGTTAGGTGTGTAGCAGTTGAATTGCAGCATTGTAGAATTTACCTGTTTGTGTCATGTGACAGGAAGCCGTTTCAGAAGTGAAGCAATGTGTAAGATGTGCAAGTGTAACAGAGTAGTTACAATCCTTCAACATCCTTCAACATCCTTCAGCATCCTTCAACATCCTTCAGCATCCTTCAACATCCTTCAACATCCTTCAGCGTCCTTCTTTATAAGCTTTGTAAGACGCAATGTCTGTAAGTACATTTGTTTATTAACACAAGATAAACGTTTATCACATCATTTTCATGTTTCTGTAAAAGATGAAGAATTGAGTTAGCTACTGTGCATTATCTTCAGTGCGTAGCAATATCAAGCATACAGTTGCGTTTTAGTAACTTTATTTTATATTTGACTCTAGATTGAGTACTCTTTATTCCTCATTTTGTACATTTAGTGCAGTTATTGTTTAATACATTCTGTGCTCTATACTACTGTAACTAAAAATGTGTACTTTTGTGTGGATTTTTGATGTTGCTCTCTGGTTTTAACTGAAACAAACGTATAAATGTTCTGCTTTACTGTGCCCAGGCCCTATTTCAGTTGTTTATTTAGAGCACATGTCTGTAATCCCCAAGCCTTTATCACAGTCAACAACATATATTTAATATTTCATAGTAAGAATAGTCATATAACAGAATGAAGAGACATTGTCCTGAAACAACCTTTCAGACTGTTGCTCAAAGTGATTTTCTAGGGAGCAAAAAAAAAAAAAAAAAAAAGGTGGATTTCCTGCTCCGGCTGTTTTTATAGCTACTGCAGTCTGGGGGCTGTTTTTATAGCTACTGCAGTCTGGGGGCTGTTTTTATAGCTACTGCAGTCTGGGGGCTGTTTTTATAGCTACTGCAGTCTGGGGACTGTTTTTAAAGCTACTGCAGTCTGGGGGCTGTTTTTATAGCTACTGCAGTCTGGGGGCTGTTTTTATAGCTACTGCAGTCTGGGGGCTGTTTTTAAATATTCTGCAGTCTGGGGGCTGTTTTTAAATATTCTGCAGTCTGGGGGCTGTTTTTATAGCTACTGCAGTCTGGGGGCTGTTTTTAAATATTCTGCAGTCTGGGGGCTGTTTTTAAATATTCTGCAGTCTGGGGGCTGTTTTTATAGCTACTGCAGTCTGGGGGCTGTTTTTAAAGCTACTGCAGTCTGGGGGCTGTTTTTAAAGCTACTGCAGTCTGGGGGCTGTTTTTATAGCTACTGCAGTCTGGGGGCTGTTTTTAAAGCTACTGCAGTCTGGGGGCTGTTTTTATAGCTACTGCAGTCTGGGGGCTGTTTTTATAGCTACTGCAGTCTGGGGGCTGTTTTTAAAGCTACTGCAGTCTGGGGGCTGTTTTTATAGCTACTGCAGTCTGGGGGCTGTTTTTAAATATTCTGCAGTCTGGGGGCTGTTTTTAAAGCTACTGCAGTCTGGGGGCTGTTTTTATAGCTACTGCAGTCTGGGGGCTGTTTTTATAGCTACTGCAGTCTGGGGGCTGTTTTTAAAGCTACTGCAGTCTGGGGGCTGTTTTTATATCTACTGCAGTCTGGGGGCTGTTTTTAAATATTTTGCAGTCTGGGGGCTGTTTTTATAGCTACTGCAGTCTGGGGGCTGTTTTTAAATATTCTGCAGTCTGGGGGCTGTTTTTAAAGCTACTGCAGTCTGGGGGCTGTTTTTATAGCTACTGCAGTCTGGGGACTGTTTTTAAATATTCTGCAGTCTGGGGGCTGTTTTTAAAGCTACTGCAGTCTGGGGGCTGTTTTTAAAGCTACTGCAGTCTGGGGGCTGTTTTTAAAGCTACTGCAGTCTGGGGGCTGTTTTTAAATATTCTGCAGTCTGGGGGCTGTTTTTAAAGCTACTGCAGTCTGGGGGCTGTTTTTAAAGCTACTGCAGTCTGTGGGCTGTTTTTAAAGCTACTGCAGTCTGGGGGCTGTTTTTAAATATTCTGCAGTCTAGGGGCTGTTTTTAAAGCTACTGCAGTCTGGGGGCTGTTTTTAAAGCTACTGCAGTCTGGGGGCTGTTTTTATAGCTACTGCAGTCTGGGGGCTGTTTTTAAAGCTACTGCAGTCTGGGGGCTGTTTTTAAAGCTACTGCAGTCTGGGGGCTGTTTTTTAAATCTACTGCAGTCTGGGGGCTGTTTTTAAAGCTACTGCAGTCTGGGGGCTGTTTTTAAATATTCTGCAGTCTGGGGCTGTTTTTAAAGCTACTGCAGTCTGGGGGCTGTTTTTAAAGCTACTGCAGTCTGGGGGCTGTTTTTAAATATTCTGCAGTCTGGGGGCTGTTTTTAAAGCTACTGCAGTCTGGGGGCTGTTTTTAAAGCTACTGCAGTCTGGGGGCTGTTTTTATATCTACTGCAGTCTGGGGGCTGTTTTTATAGCTACTGCAGTCTGGGGGCTGTTTTTAAAGCTACTGCAGTCTGGGGGCTGTTTTTATAGCTACTGCAGTATGGGGGCTGTTTTTAAAGCTACTGCAGTCTGGGGGCTGTTTTTAAAGCTACTGCAGTCTGGGGGCTGTTTTTAAATATTCTGCAGTCTGGGGGCTGTTTTTAAAGCTACTGCAGTCTGGGGGCTGTTTTTATAGCTACTGCAGTCTGGGGGCTGTTTTTATAGCTACTGCAGTCTGGGGGCTGTTTTTATAGCTACTGCAGTCTGGGGGCTGTTTTTAAAGCTACTGCAGTCTGGAGGCTGTTTTTAAAGCTACTGCAGTCTGGGGGCTGTTTTTAAAGCTTCACAATGAATAATCAAAAAACTAAACCTGCAACAAAACGGGGGGCCAGTATAAAATATTTTTGCACTCACTAACTGTAAGTCGTTCTGGATAAGAGCGTCTGCTAAATGACTAAAATGTAAATGTAAAAACACCATGCAAAGGAAAAAACATGTGGGCCTATTACAGCAACCTTGGAGCAGTATCCTAGAATGGCTGCTCAACCCTAACCCTAACCCTAACCCTAACCCCAACCCCAACCCTAACCCTAACCCTAACCCTAACCCTAACCCAACCTTGGAGCAGTATCCTAGAATGGCTGCTCAACCCTAACCCTAACCCTAACCCTAACCCTACCCTAACCCAACCCTAACCCTAACCCTAACCCTAACCCTACCCTAACCCAACCCTAACCCTAACCCTACCCTAACCCTAACCCTAACCCTAACCCTAACCCCAACCCTAACCCTAACCCTAACCCAACCTTGGAGCAGTATCCTAGGCTGGCTGCTCAACCCTAACCCTAACCCTAACCCTAACCCCAACCCTAACCCTAACCCTAACCCAACCTTGGAGCAGTATCCTAGGCTGGCTGCTCAACCCTAACCCTAACCCTAACCCCTAACCCTAACCCTAACCCTAACCCTAACCCTAACCCTAGGCTGGCTGCTCAACTACAATACCTTTAGAGTGCTGCATTCAACTACACCTGTGGTCCATGCAGCGTGAAAAACAACCTACCTATATTTTTGTTATTTTGCATTTTTTAAATAGTTTTTTATTAGTGAACTGTAGATCTGTAGAAACAGGATCGTTAATCTGCTACCTCTCAGGTGAACTGTAGATCTTTAGAAACAGGATCGTTAATCTGCTACCTCTCAGGTGAACTGAAGATCTATAGAAACAGGATCGTTAATCTGCTACCTCTCAGGTGAACTGAAGATCTATAGAAACAGGATCGTTAATCTGCTACCTCTCAGGTGAACTGAAGATCTATAGAAACAGGATCGTTAATCTGCTACCTCTCAGGTGAACTGTAGATCTGTAGAAACAGGATCGTTAATCTGCTACCTCTCAGGTGAACTGAAGATCTATAGAAACAGGATCGTTAATCTGCTACCTCTCAGGTGAACTGAAGATCTATAGAAACAGGATCGTTAATCTGCTACCTCTCAGGTGAACTGAAGATCTATAGAAACAGGATCGTTAATCTGCTACCTCTCAGGTGAACTGAAGATCTATAGAAACAGGATCGTTAATCTGCTACCTCTCAGGTGAACTGTAGATCTGTAGAAACAGGATCGTTAATCTGCTACCTCTCAGGTGAACTGAAGATCTATAGAAACAGGATCGTTAATCTGCTACCTCTCAGGTGAACTAGGGGGAAGCCATGCCATTGGAAAGCAAGGTGCAGCCATCATCATTTGACTATCTGGTTCTTCTCTACCCAGGCTACAGTATTAATATGGGTTGGTGTTACTCTATTTATAGGTTGTGGGAAGTGGGATGTGGTCCAATAAAATGGGAATGTGTTGTACAGTAATACAGAGCATTCGGAAAGTATTCAGACCCTTTACTTTTTCCGCATTTTGTTACTTTACAGCCTTATTCTAAAATGAATTAAATAGTTTTTTTCCTCATCAATCTACACACAATACCCCATTATGACAAAACATAAACAGGTTTTTAGACATTTTTGTAAATGTATTAAAAATAAAATGTTGAAATATCACATTTACATAAGTATTCAGACCCTTTACTCAGTACTTTGTTAAAGCACCTTTGGCAGTGATTACAGCCTCAAGTCTTCTTGGGTATGACGCTACAAGCTTGGCACACCTGTATTTGGGGAATTTCTCCCATTCTTCTCTGCAGATCCTCTCAAGCTCTGTCAGGTTGGATGGGGAGCATCACTTCACAGCTATTTTCAGGTCTCTCCAGAGATCTTCGATCGGGTTCAAGTCCGGGCTCGGGCTGGGTCACTCAAGGACATTGAAACTTGTCCCGAAGCCACTCCTGCGTTGTCTTGGCTGTGTGCTTAGGGTCGTTGTCCTGTTGGAAAGGGAACCTTCACCCCAGTCTGAGGTCCTGAGCGCTCTGGAGCAGGTTTTCATCAAGGATCTCTCTGTACTTTGCTCCGTTCATCTTTCCCTCAATCCTGATTAGTCTCCCAGTCCCTGCCGCTGAAAAACATCCACACCCCATGATGCTGCCACCACCATGCTTCACCGTAGGGATGGTGCCAGGTTTCCTCCAGACGTGACCCTTGGCATTCAGGCAAAGAGTTCAATCTTGGTTTCATCAGACCAGATAATCTTGTTTCTCATGGTCTGAGAGTCTTTAGGTGCCTTTGGCAAACTCCAAGCAGGCTGTCATGTGCCTTTTACTGAGGAGTGGCTTCCGTCTGGCCACTCTACCATAAAGACCTGATTGGTGGAGAGCTGCAGAGATGGTTGTCCTTCTGGAAGGTTCTCCCATTTTCACAGAATAACTCTGGAGCTCTGTCAGAGTGACCATCGGGTTCTTGGTCACCTCCCTGACCAAGGCCCTTCTCAGTTTGGCCGGGCGGCCAGCTCTAGGAAGACTCTTGGTGGTTCCAAAGTTCTTCAGTTTTATAAATAATGGAGGCCACTGTTTTCTTGGCGTCCTTCAATACTGCAGACATTTTTTGGTACCCTTTCCCAGATCTGTGCCTCGACACAATCCTGTCACAGAGCTCTACGGACAATTCCTTCGACCTCATGGCTTGGTTTTAGCTCTGACATGCACCGTCAACTGTGGAACCTTATATAGAGAGGTGTTTGCCTTTCCAAATCATGTCCAATCAATTGAATTGACCACATGTGGACTCCAATCAAGTTGTAGAAACATCTCAAGGATGATCAATGGAAACAAGATGCACCTGAGCTCAATTTCGAGTCTCATAGCAAAGAGTCTGAATACTTATGTAAGTAAGGTATTTCTGTTTTATTAATTTTTTTAATGGGCAAAAATGTCTAAAAACCTGTTTTCACTTTGTCATTATGGGGTATTGTGGGTAGATTGATGAGTTTTTTTTATTTATTTAATCTATTTTAGAATAAGGCTGTAAAATAACAAAGTGGAAAAAGTCAAGAGGTCTGAATACTTTCCGAATGCACTGTACATTTCAATGTTTAACACACTAACCAAAAACCTGATACATTTGCATATTCATATTGAGTTTGCAGCAAACAGAATGTTCCCGACAAGTTTCTGAGAATTGTTTGCCAGATGGTCACAAGTTGCCGAAAATGACCGCAACAGTTTGCCACAAAACTAATTTCATGTGAAAATATTAACTTGTCGCAAATTTGCCAAAGGTTTGCCACAACTGTGCCAGAAGCATGTTTTTTCAGTAAGAGTTACTAAACAGTTCATTCTAAATACCATGTAGTATTACCATGTAGTATTACTAGTACGCAGTATGTAGTATGTCGTTTCAGTAGGCAAGACAGATTTCGGACACGGCCAGAGAGATAGGACATGTGCTGAGTAAGCAGTGGAGGTGGCGGTGGCGCCAGCAACAGTTAAATAACCAACGTATAGTAACTAATGGCTAGTGTGTGTGTGTGTGTGTGTGTGTGGTTGTGTGTGTGTGTGTGTGTGTGTGTGTGTGTGTGTGTGTGTGTGTGTGTGTGTGTGTGTGTGTGTCGACACATTGAGAGTCAGAACGAGCTGTACAGTATCTGGGTTGACGGGTTCAGGCAGATGTATTGTAACAATGGTAGAGATCTCAGGTGAATCACAGGTGCACATCTCAGATGATCTCAGTTCTCGGTCTGAGCAGCCTTGTATAACCTTTATTCATCCAGGTGAGTCTGCTTCAGATCTAACCTCAAAACCTGTATCTAAACGGACCTACTTCTCCCATAGAAAAGACATGAAATGTGCGATCACCTGAACAGAATCGCTTTACAATTCCCCACATACTCACATTGTATTCAACCCCCTCCCTCAAAAACATCATGATTTAACTGGTCTTAGTATGATCAACACCGACTGTAATTATATTAAAGGACTTTCACTCACTGTTATCATATTAAAGGACTTTCACACAGATTCTACAACTTATAGACATATACAGATGCGGACAAATATATTGTACTTTTCCTAAATAATTCCCTGTTTCTTCTAAAATAAATTGACAGTTAAATAAAACTTTTGGATTTTCAACATTGCAGAAGCAATTTTATTTTTATAAACTTAAGTTTCCACTGCCAATTTGGTTCACGTTTCAGCATCAAACTGCTCTAATTATTCGATGTTTGAGGGGTTGCCCGCCAGCAACTGCTGTTTCCACATCTCGCCATACGTTCTGGATGTGATTCAGATCTGGACTCTTCGCAGGCCACTCCAGAACAGTCCAGCATCTCTTCTTGAACAATTCCTGAGCGCTTTTCTGTGTGTGTTTGGAGTCGTGCCCATACAGTATCACAGAGTCGGGGGTGGGGGGGGTTCTGCTGCAAATTCCTTGATGCCTGGTCCTATAGACAGAGTTCTGGTGCTCAATCACTTCTATAGTCTATTATTTGAAACAGAGGGCTATGGGCTGTCTCTTCTCAGACTGGTGATGGTGCTGGTCAGGTGGATAGTCAGGTGCCCAGGTAAGGTGGTAACTAAGGACTATAGGTTGTCCGTCTGGCAAGGGTTCTCAGGTGGAGGCGTCGCTGTGAGGGATGGTCAGTTGGGCAGTCGGTCAGGTTTCCTGGTCGCTGCGTTTCTTGACAGGTGGGTGTGTCCTGCCGGTCCTGTGGGGGTCAGGGCTCTTCCTGGTGCAGGGGGTTGGTGTGGCCTGGGTCATGTGGACACAGCGGTGGGCGTGTCCGTCACAGCGGGTGCAGTGGCAGCGGCGGGACTCTGGGTAGTAGAGCACGTTGCTGACATGCAGCGGGCAGCCTGGCACGCGGGCAGGATGGTAGACCAGGGAGTGGGGCATGCAGCCACGCTGGATCAGGTAACTCTTACCCACACGGCCCTTCACGTTGGTGTCCTGACACAGAAGGGGTTAGAGATCAGGGAAAAGGGGTCAAGAGAGAGACTAATCCCACGTCTCACCCTCTTCTACCTAGCCTCAGCACATCTCACTCTGCTATCACCAACAGGTCCTGTTTGAATACTTTGATAGGAAGGAAGGAAGGCAGAAATGAAGCTATGAAGGAATATTAAGGTATCTAACCTGTGTGTGGCAGAAGCCACTGCAGATGGTGGTGTTGACAGCGATACACTGTGTACAGCCTCTCTTCTCTATGAGCAGGGTGTAATTTTCCATCATACACACACACACCCCTCCACCCAGCCACACAAACAGCAGAACCCACGTCAACACACACATAGTGGGACACAACACGTACACATACAGCAGAAGGTATTCAGTCGTCACGCGTTTTTCCAATATGAATTGACTCTAACATCTCTCTCTCTCTCTCTCTCTCTCTCTCTCTCTCTCTCTCTCTCTCTCTCTCTCTCTCTCTCTCTCTCTCTCTCTCTCTCTCTCTCTCTCTCTCTCTCTCTCTCTCTCTCTCTCTCTCTCTCTCTCTCTCTCTCTCTCTCTCTCTCTCTCTCTCTGCAGCTGATGGGGAACTCTCTTCTCTCCTCTTTCTGTCCAAGCGTTTGTGTGCTCTCTCCCTCTCTCCTCAGTGGATGATCTCTGAGTGGCTCTGTCAGGGTCCTGAAAGGGTCTTGTAGTGTCTGGTAGGGGCCGGTCCCTCCCTCCCTCTAATCCTCCTGAATCCACCCTGATCTTCTGGGTGTGTTATCAGCCCCAGCAGACAGCCGGAAGGGTCCGCTTCTCTCACCGCCGTCCCAGACACATCCACCTGCTCTGCACACAGACAACGTGCTCACACAGTGTGTGTGTTTATGCATGCGTGCCGGGGGTCGACATAACACTCAGACGCAATCCCTGAGGGGGAGTGACTAGGTCGTTACATTGTTGTTAGGTAAGGACTCAGCAGTGTGGTGGTGGGGGACATTGTTGTTAGGTAAGGACTCAGCAGTGTGGTGGTGGGGGACATTGTTGTTAGGTAAGGACTCAGCAGTGTGGTGGTGGGGGACATTGTTGTTAGGTAAGGACTCAGCAGTGTGGTAGGTAAGGACTCAGCAGTGTGGTGGTGGGGGACATTGTTGTTAGGTAAGGACTCAGCAGTGTGGTGGTGGGGGACATTGTTGTTAGGTAAGGACTCAGCAGTGTGGTAGGTAAGGACTCAGCAGTGTGGTAGGTAAGGACTCAGCAGTGTGGTAGGTGAGGACTCAGCAGTGTGGTAGGTAAGGACTCAGCAGTGTGGTAGGTGAGGACTCAGCAGTGTGGTAGGTAAGGACTCAGCAGTGTGGTAGGTGAGGACTCAGCAGTGTGGTAGGTGAGGACTCAGCAGTGTGGTAGGTAAGGACTCAGCAGTGTGGTGGGTAAGGACTCAGCAGTGTGGTGGGTAAGGACTCAGCAGTGTGGTAGGTAAGGACTCAGCAGTGTGGTGGGTAAGGACTCAGCAGTGTGGTAGGTAAGGACTCAGCAGTGTGGTGGGTAAGGACTCAGCAGTGTGGTGGGTAAGGACTCAGCAGTGTGGTAGGTAAGGACTCAGCAGTGTGGTAGGTAAGGACTCAGCAGTGTGGTGGGTAAGGACTCAGCAGCGTGGTAGGTAAGGACTCAGCAGTGTGGTAGGTAAGGACTCAGCAGTGTGGTGGGTAAGGACTCAGCAGTGTGGTAGGTAAGGACTCAGCAGTGTGGTGGTTGGTGTGTTAAGTGGTGTAGTGTAATGACTCATCAGTGCGCAGCTGAATACTGTATACTGGAAACACTCGGTTTGTTATTTTAACTAAAACATAGCTGGTTAGTGTTTTAGCACCAGTCTGTCAGCAGGGTTAGTTTGATAGGACCAGTCAGTCAGCAGGGTTAGTGTGTTAGGAGGACCAGTCAGTCAGCAGGGTTAGTGTTTTAGGACCAGTCAGTCAGCAGGGTTAGTGTGTTAGGACCAGTCAGTCAGCAGGGTTAGTGTGTTAGGAGGACCAGTCAGTCAGCAGGGTTAGTGTGTTAGGAGGACCAGTCAGTCAGCAGGGTTAGTGTGTTAGGACCAGTCAGTCAGCAGGGTTAGTGTTTTAGGACCAGTCAGTCAGCAGGGTTAGTGTGTTAGGAGGACCAGTCAGTCAGCAGGGTTAGTGTGTTAGGAGGACCAGTCAGTCAGCAGGGTTAGTGTGTTAGGACCAGTCAGTCAGTAGGGTTAGTGTGTTAGGAGGACCAGTCAGTCAGCAGGGTTAGTTTGTTAGGACCAGTCAGTCAGTAGGGTTAGTGTGTTAGGACCAGTCAGTCAGCAGGGTTAGTTTGTTAGGACCAGTCAGTCAGCAGGGTTAGTGTGTTAGGAGGACCAGTCAGTCAGTAGGGTTAGTGTGTTAGGACCAGTCAGTCAGTAGGGTTAGTGTGTTAGGACCAGTCAGTCAGTAGGGTTAGTGTATTAGGAGGACCAGTCAGTCAGCAGGGTTAGTTTGTTAGGACCAGTCAGTCAGCAGGGTTAGTGTATTAGGAGGACCAGTCAGTCAGCAGGGTTAGTGTGTTAGGAGGACCAGTCAGTCAGCAGGGTTAGTGTGTTAGGAGGACCAGTCAGTCAGCAGGGTTAGTGTGTTAGGAGGACCAGTCAGTCAGCAGGGTTAGTGTGTTAGGACCAGTCAGTCAGCAGGGTTAGTGTGTTAGGAGGACCAGTCAGTCAGCAGGGTTAGTGTGTTAGGACCAGTCAGTCAGCAGGGTTAGTGTGTTAGGAGGACCAGTCAGTCAGCAGGGTTAGTGTGTTTGGAGGACCAGTCAGTCAGCAGGGTTAGTGTGTTTGGACCAGTCAGTCAGCAGGGTTAGTGTGTTAGGAGGACCAGTCAGTCAGCAGGGTTAGTGTGTTTGGAGGACCAGTCAGTCAGCAGGGTTAGTGTGTTAGGAGGACCAGTCTGTCAGCAGGGTTAGTGTGTTAGGACCAGTCAGTCAGTAGGGTTAGTGTGTTTGGACCAGTCTGTCAGCAGGGGTTAGTGTTTTAGGACCAGCCAGTCAGTAGGGTTAGTGTGTTAGGAGGACCAGTCAGTCAGCAGGGTTAGTGTGTTTGGACCAGTCAGTCAGCAGGGTTAGTGTGTTTGGACCAGTCTGTCAGCAGGGTTAGTGTGTTAGGAGGACCAGTCAGTCAGTAGGGTTAGTGTGTTAGGAGGACCAGTCAGTCAGCAGGGTTAGTGTGTTAGGAGGACCAGTCAGTCAGTAGGGTTAGTGTGTTAGGAGGACCAGTCAGTCAGCAGGGTTAGTGTGTTTGGACCAGTCAGTCAGCAGGGTTAGTGTGTTTGGACCAGTCTGTCAGCAGGGGTTAGTGTTTTAGGACCAGCCAGTCAGTAGGGTTAGTGTGTTTGGACCAGTCAGTCAGCAGGGTTAGTGTGTTAGGAGGACCAGTCAGTCAGCAGGGTTAGTGTGTTTGGACCAGTCAGTCAGCAGGGTTAGTGTGTTAGGAGGACCAGTCAGTCAGCAGGGTTAGTGTGTTTGGACCAGTCAGTCAGCAGGGTTAGTGTGTTAGGAGGACCAGTCAGTCAGTAGGGTTAGTGTGTTAGGAGGACCAGTCAGTCAGCAGGGTTAGTGTTTTAGGACCAGTCAGTCAGCAGGGTTAGTGTGTTAGGAGGACCAGTCAGTCAGCAGGGTTAGTGTGTTTGGACCAGTCAGTCAGCAGGGTTAGTGTGTTAGGAGGACCAGTCAGTCAGCAGGGTTAGTGTGTTAGGACCAGTCAGTCAGCAGGGTTAGTGTGTTAGGAGGACCAGTCAGTCAGCAGGGTTAGTGTGTTAGGAGGACCAGTCAGTCAGCAGGGTTAGTGTGTTAGGACCAGTCAGTCAGCAGGGTTAGTGTGTTAGGAGGACCAGTCAGTCAGCAGGGTTAGTGTATTAGGAGGACCAGTCAGTCAGCAGGGTTAGTGTTTTAGGACCAGTCAGTCAGCAGGGTTAGTGTGTTAGGACCAGTCAGTCAGCAGGGTTAGTGTGTTTGGACCAGTCAGTCAGCAGGGTTAGTGTGTTTGGACCAGTCAGTCAGCAGGGTTAGTGTGTTTGGACCAGTCTGTCAGCAGGGTTAGTGTGTTAGGACCAGCCAGTCAGTAGGGTTAGTGTGTTAGCACCAGTCAGTCTGTAGGTAATGGTAAAGTCTCACATGTTCCTCTTCCACCTGAGAGAGAGGGGGGGCCGGGCTCGACTATCTCGCTACCTAATCCCTTAAATCTCCCAGGATTCCCCACTAGTCCTTATCGCGGCTGCCGCCATGTGACCTCCCAGCCATGCACACACGGTGTTATGGTGTTGAAGTTGAATACAGTTGAAGTCAGAAGTTTACATACACTTAGGTTGGAGTCATTAAAACTTGTTTTTCAACCACTCCACAAATTTCTTGTTAACAAACTATAGTTTTGACAAGTCGGTTAGGACATCGACTTTGTGCATGACACAAGTAATTTTTCCAACAATTGTTTACAGACAGATTATTTCACTTATAATTCACTGAATCACAATTCCAGTGGGTCAGAAGTTTACATACACTAAGTTGACTGTGCCTTTAAACAGCTTGGAAAATTCCAGAAAATGCTGTCATAGCTTTAGAAGCTTCTGATAGGCTAATTGACATAATTTGAGTGAATTGGAGGTGTACCTGTGGATGTATTTCAAGGCCTACCTTCAAACTCAGTGCCTCTTTGCTTGACATCATGGGAAAATCAAAAGAAATCAGGCAAGACCTCAGAAAAAAAATGGTAGACCTCCACAAGTCTGGTTCATCCTTGGGAGCAATTTCCAAATGCCTGAAGGTACCACGTTAATCTGTACAAACAATAGTACGCAAGTATAAACACCATGGGACCACGCAGCCGTCATACCGCTCAGGAAGGAGACACGTTCTGTCTCCTAGAGATGAACGTAGTTTGGTGCGAAAAGTGCAAATCAATCCCAGAACAACAGCAAAGGACCTTGTGAAGATGCTGGAGGAAACCGGTACAAAAGTATCTATATCCACAGTAAAACGAGTCCTATATCGGCATAACCTGAAAGGCCGCTCAGCAAGGAAGAAGTCACTGCTCCAAAACCGCCATTAAAAAAGCCAGACTACGGTTTACAACTGCACATGGGGACAAAGATCGTACATTTTGGAGAAATGTCCTCTGGTCTGATGAAACAAAAATAGAACTGTTTGGCCATAATGACCATCGTTATGTTTGGAGGAAAAAGGGGGTTGCTTGCAAGTCGAAGAACACCATCCCAACCGTGAAGCGAGGGGGGTGGCAGCATCATGCTGTGGGGGTGCTTTGCTGCAGGAGGGACTGGTGCACTTCACAAAATAGATGGCATCATGAGGAAGGAACATTATGTGGATATATTGAAGCAACATCTCAAGACATCAGTCAGGAAGTTAAAGCTTGGTCGCAAATGGGTCTTCCAAATGGACAATGACCCCAAGCATACTTCCAAAATTGTGGCAAAATGCCTTAAGGACATTGGAGTGGCCATCACAAAGCCCTGACCTCAATCCTATAGAACATTTGTGGGCAGAACTGAAAAAGTGTGTGCGAGCAAGGAGGCCTACAAACCTGACTCAGTTACACCAGCTCTGTCAGGAGGAATGGGCCAAAATTCACCCAACTTATTGTGGGAAGCTTGTGGAAGGCTACCCAAACGCTTGACCCAAGTTAAACAATTTAAAGGCAATGCTACCAAATACTAATTGAGTGTATGTAAACTTCTGACCCACTGGGAATGTGATGAAAGAAATAAAAGCTGAAATAAATCATTCTCTCTACTATTATTCTGACATTTCACATTCTTAAAATAAAGTGGTGATCCTAACTGACCTAAGACAGGGAATTTTTACTAGGATTAAATGTCAGGAATTGTGAAAAACTGAGTTTAAATGTATTTGGCTAAGGTGTATGTAAACTTCCGACTTCAACTGTATATTCTACTCAATGGAGAGAGCATGAATGGCAAAAACACTGGGACAGAGTGTCCTCCTTAGCTGTCACAACCCTGTTTGATTCGGTTCACTTGGATCTCATCTGCGCGACATAAATCATTGTTTTGTAGGCCAGGATTGTCCAATAAGCCTCTCCCGCGAACCAGTTGTTTAATTTAAAAAACCGTTGTTACAGTATTAGCTAAACCTGTTCACGTTACCAGTAGTATGCAAACATTTGGTGGCACAGCTAGAAAGGAACACGTGAGTCTGGGAAAATAATCTGTGATATTGTGTAGGCGATAGCAATGTTGTGTTAGTTTGCTAGGATTTTAAGTACAGTAGGTGTATCTAGATGTCTTATTTGTATTTGTTCAATGCCTCAATTGATTTCATAAACGATATTGGATATTTGCTGTAGGTTCCAATCAACCCAAGATGATGAATCCTGAAGATGGGACAAAGTGCATGACAAGGTGACCCAGAGGAAGCCAGCTGGTTGACCTCTAGTGAGGTAAGTATGCATAAACACAGGACACCAGCTTGATATGTCCCTTGTCCCCTGTCTTTTAACCCCCAGAGTAACAGCCCTGGTGCTCTCTGGACACCAGCTTGATATGTCCCTTGTCCCCTGTCGTTTAACCCCCAGAGTAACAGCCCTGGTGCTCTCTGGACACCAGCTTGATATGTCCCTTGTCCCCTGTCTTTTTACCCCCAGAGTAACAGCCCTGGTGCTCTCTGGACACCAGCTTGATATGTCCCTTGTCCCCTGTCGTTTAACCCACAGAGTAACAGCCCTGGTGCTCTCTGGACACCAGCTTGATATGTCCCTTGTCCCCTGTCGTTTAACCCCCAGAGTAACAGCCCTGGTGCTCTCTGGACACCAGCTTGATATGTCCCTTGTCCCCTGTCGTTTAACCCCCAGAGTAACAGCCCTGGTGCTCTCTGGACACCAGCTTGATATGTCCCTTGTCCCCTGTCTTTTAACCCACAGAGTAACAGCCCTGGTGCTCTCTGGACACCAGCTTGATATGTCCCTTGTCCCCTGTCTTTTTACCCCCAGAGTAACAGCCCTGGTGCTCTCTGGACACCAGCTTGATATGTCCCTTGTCCCCTGTCGTTTAACCCCAGAGTAACAGCCCTGGTGCTCTCTGGACACCAGCTTGATATGTCCCTTGTCCCCTGTCTTTTAACCCCCAGAGTAACAGCCCTGGTGCTCTCTGGACACCAGCTTGATATGTCCCTTGTCCCCTGTCTTTTTACCCCCAGAGTAACAGCCCTGGTGCTCTCTGGACACCAGCTTGATATGTCCCTTGTCCCCTGTCGTTTAACCCCCAGAGTAACAGCCCTGGTGCTCTCTGGACACCAGCTTGATATGTCCCTTGTCCCCTGTCGTTTAACCCCCAGAGTAACAGCCCTGGTGCTCTCTGTCTCTCATTCTATTCTTTCCCTTTCTATGCTTGTCCTAGGGGCGAGAAGAGCTGACCAATCAGAACTGAGGAGGATTGTTACTGAACCCCATGAGGAACACCTGATGCTGCGTTGACTTCTCTCTCCTGGATCCTGGCTGCTCCCCCTATGGACACCCCCCCACCGCCTCAACTGACTTCTCTCTCCTGGATCCCGGCTGCTCCCCCTATGGACACCCCCCCCACCGCCTCAACTGACTTCTCTCTCCTGGATCCCGGCTGCTCCCCCTATGGACACCCCCCCACCGCCTCAACTGACTTCTCTCTCCTGGATCCCGGCTGCTCCCCCTATGGACCCCCCCACTGCCTCAACTGACTTCTCTCTCCTGGATCCCTGCTGCTCCCCCTATGGACACCCCCCCACTGCCTCAACTGACTTCTCTCTCCTGGATCCCGGCTGCTCCCCCTATGGACCCCCCCCCCCCCCACCGCCTCAACTGACCTTTACTCTGCACCAACCCAAATGACATTCATCACTGCTGCAGGTGTTAATACAGTATGTATACATTATTATATGTTTTATTTTTTAAATAATGTTTTTACTTTGGTCAATGGTCATTTAATCTGACTGCTGCTCCCCCTATGGTCAATGTCCACCCCAATGGTCATGTATTTATTAATCACTGCTATAGTTGTTATTATGTATATAGTACTATATCTATAGTTGTTATTATGTATATAGTACTATATCTATAGTTGGTATTATGTATATAGTACTATATCTATAGTTGTTATTATGTATATAGTACTATTTCTATAGTTGTTATTATGTATATAGTACTATTTCTATAGTTGTTATTATGTATATAGTACTATATCTATAGTTGTTACTATGTATATAGTACTATTTCTATAGTTGTTATTATGTATATAGTACTATATCTATAGTTGTTATTATGTATATAGTACTATATCTATAGTTGTTATTATGTATAGTACTATATCTATAGTTGTTACTATGTATATAGTACTATTTCTATAGTTGTTATTATGTATATAGTACTATATCTATAGTTGTTATTATGTATATAGTACTATATCAGTCTCCTGAGTGGCGCAGTGGTCTAGGGCACTGCATCGCAGTGCTAGCTGTGCCACTAGAGATCCTGGTTCGAATCCAGGCTCTGTCGCAGCCGGCCGCGACCGGGAGACCCATGGGGCGGCGCACAATTGGCCCATCGTTGTCCAGGGTAGGGGAGGGAATGGCCGGCAGGGATGTAGCTCAGTTGATAGAGCATGGTGTTTGCAACGCCAGGGTTGTGGGTTCGATTCCCACGGGGGACTAGTATGAAAAATATATATATATATATATATGTATTCACTAACTGTAAGTCGCTCTGGATAAGAGCGTCTGCTAAATTACTAAAATGTCAATGTAAATGTAAATCTATAGTTGTTATTATGTATATAGTACTATTTCTATGTTTCTTATTACCATTCTCATTGTTTTATTTCTCTTAGTCCTGCATGTTGGAGCTCAGAGCTCTGAATCGGAAGATCTAGGATTGTACCCAATCCCAATTTTTTATTCCGTCTCCCTCTCTCTCTCTCTCTCTCTCTCTCTCCCCCACAGCGCACACGCACAGGCACACACTATAGTTTTTACAGTAATGATTCTCTTATTTGGTCACGTATGTGTTCACCTATTGTTACTTCTGTTGTCAATTCTGTTGTTAATTCGTTTTTAATATACACATGTATTGTTTTTCTTACTTGTAGATTTCATGTAGAATTTCACTGTAAATTTACAACATTATCCTGGCACCAGAGTTGCCGGCTTAATACTGAAATGTTGCTTTACAGTACTATTTTCCTTACTGTAAAACATTACAGCATCCCTATAAATTTACAGCAAGGGTGCTATAATATGTCTTTACAGTTAGGAAAATAGTACTGTAAAGCAAAATTACAGTATTAAGTTCTACAGTGTCGGCTTATGGTAGAGAAATGAACAATAAATGATCTGGCAAAAGCTCTGGTGGACATTCCTGCAGTCAGCATGCCAATAACATGCTCCCTCAAAACTTGAGACATCTGTGGCATTGTTGTTGTGTGACAAAACCACACATTTTAGATTGGCCTTTTATTGTCCCCAGCACAAGGTGCCCCTGTGTAATGATCATGCTGTTTAATCAGCTTCTTGATATGCCACCCCTGTCAGGTGGATGGATTATCTTGGCAAAGGAAAATGCTCACTAACAGGGATGCAAACAAATTTGTGCACAACATTTGAGAGAAATAAGCTTTTTGTGAGTATGGAACATTTCTGAGATGTTTTATAATCCACATAACCTTTTCACATTTCCTGCTGTACCAAACTGGCTCTAAATAAGATCCTACTGTGAGATATAATACAGTGAGACCTGTACTGTTGCCACTGACCCACAGATGGTCTTCTGTGGTTGTGCAGCAATGTCAGTAGCTTCACAGTGTGGAGTTGAATCATGTTGTGGGTTGGTGGGCGCATGCTACATGTGTCATGTGTCCAGTATGCTGTGTGGTGGTGGTGGTGGTGGTGGGGGCTCCAAGAGACAGCAGGGTAACTGTACACCCAGAGAAGAGGCTCTAAATCTGGGTCAGAGAGAAATACGACCCCACTCTGGAGGTCTGCTCTGATCTGGCCATGCCCTCTGGACAACAGTTCACAGCATGGTTTGTGTGTGTGGGGTTTGTGTCGACAAACCTGTGCTTTGAATTCGAAGAGGGCAGTCCATAAGCACAGACGAAGGATATCAAGGATCTGGAAAGATTCTGGAGGAATGGTCTAAGATCCCTCCCAATGTGTTGTCCAATCTCATAAATCATTTTTAGAAAACAGGCTCTGTGTCGTTATTCTTGCAAGTGCTGGAGTATTGAAAACAGGTGTGACAATAATTATGACATGTTTTTGAGGGAAAAACTATTACTTGGTAAACCAAATGTCTTTCTCTGAGAAATTGTGTTAGTATAAAATAATTTTCAATTTTTTTAGCATAGAATGTAGATCAGTATTTGAATTATTTATTTAATAAGGAATCACGTCGACGCTATTTGTGGTATTTCTATCCGCAACGATCCAGTTTTCCTACTAAATAGGGCCCTTAAAAGGCTGGCTGGTTTCTCCTGTGAAGGCAGCAGACAGCTCTGGTTTCTCCTGTGAAGACCGCAGACAGCTCTGGTTTCTCCTGTGAAGACCGCAGACAGCTCTGGTTTCTCCTGTGAAGACCGCAGACAGCTCTGGTTTCTCCTGTGAAGACCGCAGACAGCTCTGGTTTCTCCTGTGAAGACCGCAGACAGCTCTGGTTTCTCCTGTGAAGACCGCAGACAGCTCTGGTTTCTCCTGTGAAGACCGCAGACAGCTCTGGTTTCTCCTGTGAAGGCAGCAGACAGCTCTGGTTTCTCCTGTGAAACCGCAGACAGCTCTGGTTTATCCTGTGAAGACCGCAGACAGCTCTGGTTTCAAATCATTTTTAGAAAACAGGCTCTGTGTCGTTATTCTTGCAAGTGCTGGAGTATTGAAAACAGGTGTGACAATAATTATGACATGTTTTTGAGGGAAAAACTATTACTTGGTAAACCAAATGTCTTTCTCTGAGAAATTGTGTTAGTATAAAATAATTTTCAATTTTTTTAGTATAGAATGTAGATCAGTATTTGAATTATTTATTTAATAAGGAATCACGTCGACGCTATTTGTGGTATTTCTATCCGCAACGATCCAGTTTTCCTACTAAATAGGGCCCTTAAAAGGCTGGCTGGTTTCTCCTGTGAAGGCAGCAGACAGCTCTGGTTTCTCCTGTGAAGACCGCAGACAGCTCTGGTTTCTCCTGTGAAGACCGCAGACAGCTCTGGTTTCTCCTGTGAAGACCGCAGACAGCTCTGGTTTCTCCTGTGAAGACCGCAGACAGCTCTGGTTTCTCCTGTGAAGACCGCAGACAGCTCTGGTTTCTCCTGTGAAGACCGCAGACAGCTCTGGTTTCTCCTGTGAAGACCGCAGACAGCTCTGGTTTCTCCTGTGAAGGCAGCAGACAGCTCTGGTTTCTCCTGTGAAGACCGCAGACAGCTCTGGTTTATCCTGTGAAGACCGCAGACAGCTCTGGTTTCTCCTGTGAAGGCCGCAGACAGCTCTGGTTTCTCCTGTGAAGACCGCAGACAGCTCTGGTTTCTCCTGTGAAGACCGCAGACAGCTCTGGTTTCTCCTGTGAAGACCGCAGACAGCTCTGGTTTCTCCTGTGAAGGCAGCAGACAGCTCTGGTTTCTCCTGTGAAGGCCGCAGACAGCTCTGGTTTCTCCTGTGAAGGCAGCAGACAGCTCTGGTTTCTCCTGTGAAGGCCGCAGACAGCTCTGGTTTCTCCTGTGAAGACCGCAGACAGCTCTCATTGGTCCATATTCTTATGTCGCATTCACGTGCTCATCGGAACTTCCTGTTTCCTAGTTGTGATATTGGAAATACGACTTTGTTTCATTCATGTGCTTTTTGGTCGGACAAAGCTAGCTTGCTTAACATTGACAAATGTTCAAACTAGCTACATGATCCATATTTATAGCTGTCTAAAACAGATTTGTTATCTTTTGGTTGAAAAGGTAAAATGTCAGTGGTGAAACATCAACTCTGGCAACAACATTTCCCACTTCTAATTCCGTCTTGGAGGGTCGTTCCAAGTGAAACTTCCCCGTCGGAACTAGGAAGCTCCGATAACTGCCTGATCAGGTGATGCCCTGCAAGGGCAGTGATTGGCTCCTGCCTCAGATCTTCCCCTATGTGATTAGTTGAGTGACTAGTACTCTGCATGTGACATCTACAATGAGCTTCTGGCCCAACAGGAAGGAGAGATGAGGTCTATGTCACCTGCACATGCTAGGAAGCTCTGACATTTCCAATGTGCTAATTCGTTGAACGAGGCACGTGATTAACTACAACCAGTTAGCAATTCGGAAATGTCCCAATCTCCTAGTTCCGACTGGCACGTGAACGCGGCAATAGGCTGAATCCGTTGGTTCCTTACCAAAGATGGTGGATATTTATTAAGATAAACGACTCAAGCTATTTACTGTTGTCTGCTTAATGCGATATCAGTCTGCTTAGTTCATTGACTTCCAATGAAACATAAACATTTGGGAGTGGGATGTTTCGCTTCCTGGTCCATACTTGCAAACATTAGAAAAAAGTCTGTGTTCCTCTGCCCAGGCGTTGCTGACGCACGCCAGATCTCACAACGCCTGGATAAGTATTTTACGTATCGGCTAACCACATAAATTATAGCAATCTGGTGTGCAACGACACAGTCGATGGCATGGCACATAACCATTGGTGGAAGTATGCAACGTCTGAGCAGGGGAACGCGACCAATGTTTAAACTTTGTATCTGTCTTAAGAGCCTGTTGATGAACCAGTGGTGTCAATCTAAGCAACATAATAGAAAATATCCCCATAAAAATCTGTCAGTTTAAGAGATATGTGTTTTTTTTGCATGGGCTGCGTCTCAATCCACTGCATGTCGCCCTTCCGCATCTTACATTTACATTTACATGTTAGTCATTTAGCAGACGCCCTTATCCAGAGCGACTTACAGTTAGTGAGTGCATACATTTAAAAAAAATAATTATTTTTATTTTTATTATTTATTTATTTATTTTTTATACTGTCCCCCTGTGGGAATCGAACCCACAACCCTGGCGTCTTCTCACGAAAAACGTCTGTAGCGTCCAAAAGGTTATGACCACTCTATGGAAATGGTAGACTCTCACGATGGTGTTCTCCGTTTTGCTCTACGACCCCCACCAGCCCCACGGGGACTCCTCTGAAGTTGGTAACGCTGATGTGCCAACTTCTGTCTGTAGCGTCCGAATGGTTTGGCCTACACACTAACATGACCCCTCTGTGGAGAGATGAGACTCTCACCAACACTCTCTCCCTTCTGCTCTATGACCCCCACATTGATGATCCTTGATCCTTGATCCTTGACCTGGCTACAAGTACTAATGTTAGACAAAATTCAAAAGGCATGTTTTCGCATGCATTGTACTGCAAAGTGCCTAGAGAAAGTATTCACACCCTTTGACTTTTTCCACATTTAGTTGTGATACAAAGTGGGATTGAAAATGGATTTAAATGTCATTTTTTTGTGAACAATCTACAGAAATTACTAACATTTGTAAAATATTAATGAAAAATAAAACACTAATATGTCTTGATTGGATAAGTATTCAACCCACTGAGTCAATACATGTTAGAATCACCTTTGGCAGTGATTACAGATGTGAGTCTTTCTGGGTAAGTCCCTGAGACATTTGGCCATTATTCAAAAAATAATAATAATCAAGATCTGTCAAATTGGTTGTTGATCATTGTTAGACAGCCATTTGCAGGTCTTGCCATAGATTTTCAAGCAGATTTAACTCAACTGTAACTCGGTCCCTCGGGAACATCCACTGTCTTCTTGATAAGCAACTCCAGTGTAGATTTGGACTTGTGTTTTAGGTTATTGTCCTGCTGAAAGGTGAATTAATATATTGTGTCCGGTGGAAAGCACACTGAACCAGGTTTGCCTCTAGGGTTTTGCCTGTGCTTAGCTCCATTCCGTTTCTTTTTTATCCTGAAAAACTCCCCAGTCCTTAATGGTTACAAGCAATACCCATAACATGATGCAGCCACCACTATGCTTGAAAATATGGAGAGTGGTACTCAGTAATGTGTTGTATTGGATTTGCCCCAAACATAACACCTTGTATACAGGACAAAAAGTTAATTGTTTTGCCAAATTTTTTTGCAGTATTACTTTAGTGCCTTGATACAAACAGGATGCATGTTTTGGAATGTTTTTATTCTGTACAGGGTTCCTTCTTTTCACTCTGTCAATTAGGTTAGTATTGTGGAGTAACTACAATGTTGTTGATCCATCCTCAGTTTTCTCCTATCACAGTCATTCAACTCTAACTGATTTAACATCACCATTAGCCTCATGGTGAAATCCCTGAGTGGTTTCCTTCCTCTCCGGCAACTGAGTTACGAAGGACGCTTGTATCTTTGTAGTGACTGGGTGTATTGATACACCATCTGCAGCCTCAAGTCGTCAGGGCATGGACTCTACGAGGTGTCGAAAGCGTTCCACAGGGATGCTAGCCCATGTTGATTCCAATGCTTCCTACAGTTGTGTCAAGTTGGCTGGATGTCCTTTGGGTGCTGGACACGGGAAATGGTTGACTGTGAAAAACACAATTTCAAAACTCATTACAATTGGATGTTCTGGTGCCGCTCGGGCTATTTAAAGTGTTGATTGAAGACCTACTAGCTGAGGAATGTAACCGTTTTTCTTAAAGTTTGTGTTATGCTGTATTTTATTTTACATTGGTTTACCCTGAATAAATAAATAACAATTAAATAATATAGAAAACACTGTAGCTGGTCTGGGATATATATTATCTATGACAAACCCCACCTACAGTAGGTACAATTGTCTGTGTTTGTTTCGGTTTTACAACAAAATGAGACACACTAAAGTGAAGCATGCTGGGAACTTGCTAATCAGGACATTTCAGATTGGCCAGCTTCTTAATCAGCTAACAACTGACCAATCAGCAGATGTGAGGGCTCAGGTACTTTAGTGGACCACTTGAGGGTTTATTGATATGAGGTGATTGATGCTGAATCCCAGATCAGGTAGAAGTGTTGTGTTTCAGAAAACTCAGGAATTGTAGTAGAGGTTACTATGACTGAGCTACCTCAAGGTGATATATCAGGTAAAGGTGATATGATTGTAGGAAGTGTAGTAGAGGTTACTATGACTCAGCTAAAGGTAAAGGTGATATGATTGTAGGAAGTGTAGTAGAGGTTACTATGACTCAGCTAAAGGTAAAGGTGATATGATTGTAGGAAGTGTAGTAGAGGTTACTATGACTCAGCTAAAGGTAAAGGTGATATGATTGTAGGAAGTGTAGTAGAGGTTACTATGACTCAGGTAAAGGTAAAGGTGATATGATTGTAGGAAATGTAGTAGAGGTTACTATGACTCAGCTAAAGGTATAGGTGATATGATTGTAGGAAGTGTAGAAGAGGTTACTATGACTCAGCTAAAGGTAAAGGTGATATGATTGTAGGAAGTGTAGTAGAGGTTACTATGACTCAGCTAAAGGTAAAGGTGATATGATTGTAGGAAATGTAGTAGAGGTTACTATGACTCAGCTAAAGGTAAAGGTGATATGATTGTAGGAAGTGTAGTAGAGGTTATGACTCAGTTAAAGGTAAAGGTGATATGATTGTAGGAAGTGTAGTAGAGGTTATTATGACTTAGCTAAAGGTAAAGGTGATATGATTGTAGGAATTGTAGTAGAGGTTACTATGACTCAGCTAAAGGTAAAGGTGATATGATTGTAGGAAGTGTAGTAGAGGTTACTATGACTCAGCTAAAGGTAAAGGTGATATGATTGTAGGAAGTGTAGTAGAGGTTACTATGACTCAGCTAAGGGTAAAGGTGATATGATTGTAGGAAGTGTAGTAGAGGTTACTATGACTCAGCTAAAGGTAAAGGTGATATAATTGTAGGAAGTGTAGTAGAGGTTACTATGACTCAGCTAAAGGTAAAGGTGATATGATTGTAGGAAGTGTAGTAGAGGTTACTATGACTCTTATTATCTTTCTTCTTCTCATCACGACGGCAATTCATTCACTGTTTATTCCATTGATATCCTATAGAGGGCAGCAGTGTATAATGTAGCTTTGACAGTTTTTACCAACTTCATTTATCCAATACAAACCAGGTTTCCATTCAACCATTTCATGCGGATGAATTACCTGACGCATGAAAAAAGCGCGACCGGGCTGCTGGAAACCGGATATGCTGGTACAATTTTATAAATGCCGACAGACAATTTGTTTGTTTGACATGCTAGGATCTTTTTGTGTCGGTAAAGTTAATTATGCGAAAAATGGCGGTGGAAACGCCTTTACGCGCAAATATTGATATAATAACCATCATATCAAAGTAAACTTGGAGTAACTCGATGATATGTTGTGTGGTCCTCCCACTAGGACTGGGGAAACCATGCAGTTTACAGCATTAGGCTACACATTTAAAGAATGATGATGAACTTCACAGGGTGGTGACAGTGCACATGATGAGCTCGATGCTCCTTTCAGTAAATATCTTATTCTGGTGACATGATGATCGATGCTTGGCTGCCGTTTGACAAATAACAAAAATATCACTCTTTTCCATAATAATCTCCTAATGCAGGTAACCTACCCGCACTGTATCTAGGAGCTTTTGGCTAGAGCGCATGTGCCAAGACCTGAGTGGGCACGTTTGTTATATAGCGCAACAGTATTTTCTGACTAAACCATCAGTAGAGTTGAAGATGCTATGGAAATCCATTTAACTTGTATTGATGGAAACATCTCTCGTGGGAAAATGTGCATATTGTTTAATGCAGATCATACAATATTCGAATGAAAATCTGTCGCAAATTGGATGGAAAACCTAGGTCCAGTGACAGACATGGAGCCTATTACACTGATATTAATTACATTTACATTTTAGTCATTTATTAGACGCTCTTATCCAGAGCGACTTACAGTTAGTGAGTGCATACATTATTTTATCGAACCCACAACCCTGGCGTTGCAAACGCCATGCTCTACCAACTGAGCTACATCCCTGCCGGCCATTCCCTCCCCTACCCTGGACGACGCTGGGCCAATTGTGCGCCGCCCCATGGGTCTCCCGGTCACGGCCGGCTGCGACAGAGCCTGGATTCGAACCAGGATCTCTAGTGGCACAGCTAGCACTGTGATGCAGTGCCTTAGACCACTGCGCCACTCGGGAGAATATTCATAACAAGAATATTCATAACAAGGAACTATTAATATTATGGATCTATAATCATGTCTGAAATGAAGAGATGATGAGTGCTGTTTGGAGCTCCCCTGTAAAGCATTAAGACATGAGAGGGCGTGATGCTTTATTACATTTACATTTACGTCATTTAGCAGACGCTCTTATCCAGAGCGATTTACAAATTGGTGCATTCAACTTTATATGGTGTGAAATATACTATCAAAACAAATCAATCACATTTCATTCCTCACATGCTTCGTAAACAACAGGTGTAGACTAACAGTGAAATGCTTCCTTACAGGCCGTTCCCAACAATGCAGAGAGAAAGAAAATAGAGAAATGATAAAAGTAATAGTAAATACATAATGAGTAACGATAACTTGGCTATATACACTGGGCACCAGTACTGAGTCGATGTGCAGGTGTACAAGGTAATTGAGGTAGATATGTACATATAACTAGGGACAAAGTGACAGATAATAAACAGTTGCAGCAGCGTATCTGATGAGTCAATAAAGATAGTCCGGTTAGCTATGTGGTAACTATTTAACTAACTATTTAGCAGTATTATGGCAGGTTCCTGTTGGTTCCAGACTTGGTGCATCGGTAGTGCTTGCCGTGCGGTAGCAGAGAGAACAGTGTATGACTAGGGTGGCTGGAGTATTTGACCATTTTTAGGGCCTTCCTCTGACACCGCCTGGTATAGAGGTCCTGGATGGCAGGAAGCTTGGCCCCAGTGATGTACTGGGCCGTACTCACCACCCTCTGTAGTGCCTTACGTCGGATGCCGAGCAGATGCCATACCAAGCGGTGATGCAGCCAGTCAAGATAATAATAATAATAATAATATGCCATTTAGCAGACGCTTTTATCCAAAGCGACTTACAGTCATGCGTGCATACATTTTTGTGTATGGGTGGTCCCGGGGATCGAACCCACTACCTTGGCGTTACAAGCGCCGTGCTCTACCAGCTGAGCTACAGAGGAGGGTGTTATTACTGTATTATATGTTATTACTGTGTAGGATGTTATTACTGTGTAGGATGTTATTACTGTATAGGATGTTATTACTGTGTAGGATGTTATTACTGTGTAGGATGTTATTACTGTATAGGATGTTATTACTGTGTAGGATGTTATTACTGTGTAGGATGTTATTACTGTGTAGGATGTTATTACTGTATAGGATGTTATTACTGTATAGGATGTTATTACTGTATAGGATGTTATTACTGTGTAGGATGTTATTACTGTGTAGGATGTTATTACTGTGTAGGATGTTATTACTGTATAGGATGTTATTACTGTGTAGGATGTTATTACTGTGTAGGATGTTATTACTGTGTAGGATGTTATTACTGTATAGGATGTTATTACTGTATAGGATGTTATTACTGTATAGGATGGTATTACTTTATAGGATGTTATTACTGTGTAGGATGTTATTACTTTATAGGATGTTATTACTGTATAGGATGTTATTACTGTATAGGATGTTATTACTGTGTAGGGTGTTATTACTGTGTAGGATGTTATTACTGTGTAGGATGTTATTACTGTGTAGGATGTTATTAGTGTATAGGATGTTATTACTGTATAGGATGTTATTACTTTATAGGATGTTATTACTGTGTAGGATGTTATTACTGTGTAGGATGTTATTACTGTATAGGATGTTATTAGTGTATAGGATGTTATTACTGTATAGGATGTTATTACTTTATAGGATGTTATTACTGTGTAGGATGTTATTACTTTATAGGATGTTATTACTGTATAGGATGTTATTACTGTGTAGGATGTTATTACTGTGTAGGATGTTATTACTGTATAGGATGTTATTAGTGTATAGGATGTTATTACTTTATAGGATGTTATTACTGTGTAGGATGTTATTACTTTATAGGATGTTATTACTGTATAGCAGGGTTCTTCAATCCTGGTCCTGGAGGGCCGAAACACTTCTGTTTTTTATTTCTACCTGGTAGTTAATTGCACTCACCTGGTTTTCCCAGGTCTGAATTAGCCCCTGATTAGAAGGAGAGGATGAAAAACAGAGGTGTTTCGGCCCTCCAGGACCAGGATTGAAGAACCCTGCTGTATAGGATGTTATCACTGTATAGGCCTTTTACTGTGTAGGATGTTATTACTGTATAGGATGTTATTACTGTATAGGATGTTATTACTGTATAGGATGTTATTACTGTATAGGATGTTATTACTGTATAGGCCTTTTACTGTATAGGATGTTATTACTGTATAGGATGTTATTACTGTGTAGGGTGTTATTACTGTGTAGGATGTTATTACTGTATAGGATGTTATTACTGTGTAGGATGTTATTACTGTGTAGGATGTTATTACTGTATAGGATGTTATTACTGTATTATATGTTATTACTGTGTAGGATGTTATTACTGTATAGGATGTTATTAGTGTATAGGATGTTATTACTGTATAGGATGTTATTAGTGTATAGGATGTTATTACTGTATTATATGTTATTACTGTATAGGATGTTATTACTGTGTAGGATGTTATTACTGTATAGGATGTTATTAGTGTATAGGATGTTATTACTGTATAGGATGTTATTACTTTATAGGATGTTATTACTTTATAGGATGTTATTACTGTATAGGATGTTATTACTGTATAGGCATTTTACTGTGTAGGATGTTATTATTGTATAGGATGTTATTACTGTATAGGATGTTATTACTGTATAGGATGTTATTACTGTATAGGATGTTATTACTGTATAGGCCTTTTACTGTATAGGATGTTATTACTGTATAGGATGTTATTACTGTATAGGATGTTATTACTGTATAGGATGTTATTACTGTATAGGCCTTTTACTGTATAGGATGTTATTACTGTATAGGATGTTATTACTGTATAGGATGTTATTACTGTGTAGGGTGTTATTACTGTGTAGGATGTTATTACTGTGTAGGATGTTATTACTGTATAGGATGTTATTACTGTATAGGATGTTATTACTGTGTAGGATGTTATTACTGTATAGGATGTTATTACTGTATAGGATGTTATTACTGTATAGGCCTTTTACTGTATAGGATGTTATTACTGTATAGGATGTTATTACTGTATAGGATGTTATTACTGTGTAGGGTGTTATTACTGTGTAGGATGTTATTACTGTATAGGATGTTATTACTGTATAGGATGTTATTACTGTATAGGATGTTATTACTGTATAGGATGTTATTACTGTGTAGGATGTTATTAGTGTATAGGATGTTATTACTGTATAGGATGTTATTACTGTATAGGATGTTATTAGTGTATAGGATGTTATTACTGTATTATATGTTATTACTGTATAGGATGTTATTACTGTATAGGATGTTATTACTGTATAGGATGTTATTACTGTGTAGGATGTTATTACTGTATAGGATGTTATTAGTGTATAGGATGTTATTACTGTATAGGATGTTATTACTGTATAGGATGTTATTACTGTATAGGATGTTATTACTGTATAGGATGTTATTACTGTATAGGATGTTATTACTGTGTAGGATGTTATTAATGTATAGGATGTTATTACTGTATAGGATGTTATTACTGTATAGGATGTTATTAATGTATAGGATGTTATTACTGTATAGGGTGTTATTACTGTATAGGGTGTTATTACTTTATAGGATGTTATTACTGTGTAGGATGTTATTACTTCATAGGATGTTATTACTGTATAGGATGTTATTACTGTATAGGCCTTTTACTGTGTAGGATGTTATTACTGTATAGGATGTTATTACTGTATAGGATGTTATTACTGTATAGGATGTTATTACTGTATAGGATGTTATTACTGTGTAGGATGTTATTACTGTATAGGATGTTATTACTGTATAGGATGTTATTACTGTATAGGATGTTATTACTGTGTAGGATTTCCCCCTTCTGATAACCAGGTGGCGAATCGCATCTCTGCATGTCTGGCAGACATATCAGTATGGATGACGGATCACCACCTCAAGCTGAACCTTGGCAAGACGGAGCTGCTCTTCCTCCCGGGGAAGGACTGCCCGTTCCATGATCTCGCCATCCTCCTCCCAGAGTGCGAAGAGCCTTGGCGTGACCCTGGACAACACCCTGTCGTTCTCCGCTAACATCAAGGCGGTGACCCGATCCTGCAGGTTCATGCTCTACAACATTCGGAGAGTACGACCCTGCCTTACACAGGAAGCGGCACAGGTCCTAATCCAGGCACTTGTCATCTCCCGTCTAGATTACTGCAACTCGCTGTTGGCTGGGCTCCCTGCCTGTGCCATTAAACCCCTACAACTCATCCAGAATGCCGCAGCCCGTCTGGTGTTCAACCTTCCCAAGTTCTCTCCACGTCACCCCGCTCCTCCGCACACTCCACTGGCTTCCAGTTGAAGCTCGCATCTGTTACAAGACCATGGTGCTTGCCTACGGAGCTGTGAGGGGAACGGCACCTCCGTACCTTCAGGCTCTGATCAGTCCCTACATCCAAACGAGGGCATTGCGTTCATCCACCTCTGGCCTGCTGGCTCCCCTTCCTCTGCGGAAGCATAGTTCCCGCTCAGCCCAGTCAAAACTGTTCGCTGCTCTGGCACCCCAATGGTGGAACAAGCTCCCTCACGACGCCAGGACAGCGGAGTCACTCACCACCTTCCGGAGACATTTGAAACCCCACCTCTTTATGGAATACCTGGGATAGGATAAAGTAATCCTTCTACCCCCCCCCCCAAAAAAATAAAAAAAATAAAAAAATAAAAAAATATTGTAAAGTGGTTATCCCACTGGCTATAGGGTGAATGCACCAATTTGTAAGTCGCTCTGGATAAGAGCGTCTGCTAAATGACGTAAATGTAAATGTAAATGATGTTATTACTGTATAGGATGTTATTACTGTATAGGATGTTATTACTGTATAGGATGTTATTACTGTATAGGATGTTATTACTGTATTATATGTTATTACTGTATAGGATGTTATTACTGTATAGGATGTTATTACTGTGAAGGATGTTATTCGTGTATAGGATGTTATTACTGTGTAGGGTGTTATTACTGTATAGGATGTTATTACTGTATAGGATGTTATTACTGTATAGGATGTTATTACTGTGTAGGATGTTATTAGTGTATAGGATGTTATTACTGTATAGGATGTTATTACTGTATAGGCCTTTTACTGTATAGGATGTTATTACTGTATAGGATGTTATTACTGTATAGGATGTTATTACTGTATTATATGTTATTACTGTATAGGATGTTTTTAGTGTATAGGATGTTATCACTGTGTAGGATGGTATTACTGTATTATATGTTATTACTGTATAGGATGTTATTACTGTATAGGATGTTATTACTGTATTATATGTTATTACTGTATAGGATGTTATTACTGTATAGGATGTTATTACTGTGTAGCATGTTATTGCTGTATTATATGTTATTACTGTGTAGGGTGTTATTACTGTATATTATGTTATTAGTGTATAGGATGGTATTACTGTATAGGATGTTATTACTGTGTAGAATGTTATTACTTTATATGATGTTATTACTGTATAGGCCTTTTACTGTGTAGGATGTTATTACTGTATAAGATGTTATTACTGTATAGGATGTTATTACTGTATAGGATGTTATTACTGTATAGTATGTTATTACTGTGTAGGATGTTATTACTGTATTATATGTTATTACTGTATAGGATGTTATTACTGTATAGGATGTTATTACTGTATTATATGTTATTACTGTATAGGATGTTATTACTGTATAGGATGTTATTACTGTGTAGCATGTTATTGCTGTATTATATGTTATTACTGTGTAGGGTGTTATTACTGTATATTATGTTATTAGTGTATAGGATGGTATTACTGTATAGGATGTTATTACTTTGTAGAATGTTATTACTTTATATGATGTTATTACTGTATAGGCCTTTTACTGTGTAGGATGTTATTACTGTATAGGATGTTATTACTGTATAGGATGTTATTACTGTATAGGATGTTATTACTGTATAGGATGTTATTACTGTATAGGATGTTATTACTGTGTAGGATGTTATTACTGTATTATATGTTATTACTGTATAGGATGTTATTACTGTGTAGGATGTTATTACTGTATTATATGTTATTACTGTGTAGGATGTTATTACTGTGTAGGATGTTATTACTGTATTATATGTAATTACTGTATAGGATGTTATTACTGTATAGGATGTTATTACTGTATTATATGTTATTACTGTGTAGGATGTTATTACTGTGTAGGGTGTTATTACTGTATAGGATGTTATTACTGTGTAGGATGTTATTACTGTATAGGATGTTATTACTGTATAGGATGTTATTACTGTATAGGATGTTATTACTGTATAGGATGTTATTACTGTGTAGCATGTTATTGCTGTATTATATGTTATTACTGTATAGGATGTTATTACTGTATAGGATGTTATTACTGTGTAGGGTGTTATTACTGTATAGGATGTTATTACTGTATAGGAGGTTATTACTGTATTATATGTTATTACTATGTAGGATGTTATTACTGTGTAGGATGTTATTACTGTATTATATGTTATTACTGTATAGGATGTTATTACTGTGTAGGGTGTTATTACTGTATAGGATGTTATTACTGTGTAGGGTGTTATTACTGTATAGGATGTTATTACTGTATAGGATGTTATTACTGTATAGGATGTTATCACTGTGTAGCATGTTATTGCTGTATTATATGTTATTACTGTATAGGATGTTATTACTGTATAGGATGTTATTACTGTGTAGGGTGTTATTACTGTATAGGATGTTATTACGGTGTAGGATGTTATTACTGTATTATATGTTATTACTGTATAGGATGTTATTACTGTATAGGATGTTATTACTGTATAGGATGTTATTACTGTATAGGGTGTTATTACTGTATAGGATGTTATTCCTGTGTAGGGTGTTATTACTGTATAGGATGTTATTACTGTATTATATGTTATTACTGTGTAGGATGTTATTACTGTGTAGGATGTTATTACTGTATTATATGTTATTACTGTGTAGGATGTTATTACTGTTTAGGATGTTATTACTGTATTATATGTTATTACTGTATAGGATGTCATTACTGTATAGGATGTTATTACTGTGTAGGATGTTATTACTGTGTAGGATGTTATTACTGTGTAGGATGTTATTACTGTATAGGATGTTATTACTGTATAGGATGTTATTACTGTATAGGATGTTATTACTGTATAGGGTGTTATTACTGTATAGGATGTTATTCCTGTGTAGGGTGTTATTACTGTATAGGATGTTATTACTGTATTATATGTTATTACTGTGTAGGATGTTATTACTGTGTAGGATGTTATTACTGTATTATATGTTATTACTGTGTAGGATGTTATTACTGTTTAGGATGTTATTACTGTATTATATGTTATTACTGTATAGGATGTTATTACTGTATAGGATGTTATTACTGTATAGGATGTTATTACTGTATTATATGTTATTACTGTGTAGGATGTTATTACTGTGTAGGGTGTTATTACTGTATAGGATGTTATTACTGTGTAGGATGTTATTACTGTATAGGATGTTATTACTGTATAGGATGTTATTACTGTATAGGATGTTATCACTGTGTAGCATGTTATTGCTGTATTATATGTTATTACTGTATAGGATGTTATTACTGTATAGGATGTTATTACTGTGTAGGGTGTTATTACTGTATAGGATGTTATTACAGTGTAGGATGTTATTACTGTATTATATGTTATTACTGTATAGGATGTTATTACTGTATAGGATGTTATTACTGTATAGGCCTTTTACTGTATAGGATGTTATTACTGTATAGGATGTTATTACTGTGTAGGATGTTATTACTGTGTAGGATGTTATTACTGTGTAGGATGTTATTACTGTATAGGATGTTATTACTGTATAGGATGTTATTACTGTGTAGGGTGTTATTACTGTATAGGGTGTTATTACTGTATAGGATGTTATTACTGTATTATATGTTATTACTGTGTAGGATGTTATTACTGTGTAGGATGTTATTACTGTATCATATGTTATTACTGTGTAGGATGTTATTACTGTGTAGGATGTTATTACTGTATAGGATGTTATTACTGTATAGGATGTTATTACTGTGTAGGGTGTTATTACTGTATAGGATGTTATTACTGTATAGGAGGTTATTACTGTATTATATGTTATTACTATGTAGGATGTTATTACTGTGTAGGATGTTATTACTGTATTATATGTTATTACTGTATAGGATGTTATTACTGTGTAGGGTGTTATTACTGTATAGGATGTTATTACTGTGTAGGGTGTTATTACTGTATAGGATGTTATTACTGTATAGGATGTTATTACTGTATAGGATGTTATCACTGTGTAGCATGTTATTGCTGTATTATATGTTATTACTGTATAGGATGTTATTACTGTATAGGATGTTATTACTGTGTAGGGTGTTATTACTGTATAGGATGTTATTACGGTGTAGGATGTTATTACTGTATTATATGTTATTACTGTATAGGATGTTATTACTGTATAGGATGTTATTACTGTATAGGATGTTATTACTGTATAGGGTGTTATTACTGTATAGGATGTTATTCCTGTGTAGGGTGTTATTACTGTATAGGATGTTATTACTGTATTATATGTTATTACTGTGTAGGATGTTATTACTGTGTAGGATGTTATTACTGTGTAGGATGTTATTACTGTATTATATGTTATTACTGTGTAGGATGTTATTACTGTTTAGGATGTTATTACTGTATTATATGTTATTACTGTATAGGATGTCATTACTGTATAGGATGTTATTACTGTGTAGGATGTTATTACTGTGTAGGATGTTATTACTGTGTAGGATGTTATTACTGTATAGGATGTTATTACTGTATAGGATGTTATTACTGTATAGGATGTTATTACTGTATAGGATGTTATTACTGTATAGGATGTTATTACTGTATAGGGTGTTATTACTGTATAGGATGTTATTCCTGTGTAGGGTGTTATTACTGTATAGGATGTTATTACTGTATTATATGTTATTACTGTGTAGGATGTTATTACTGTGTAGGATGTTATTACTGTATTATATGTTATTACTTTGTAGGATGTTATTACTGTTTAGGATGTTATTACTGTATTATATGTTATTACTGTATAGGATGTTATTACTGTATAGGATGTTATTACTGTATAGGATGTTATTACTGTATTATATGTTATTACTGTGTAGGATGTTATTACTGTGTAGGGTGTTATTACTGTATAGGATGTTATTACTGTGTAGGATGTTATTACTGTATAGGATGTTATTACTGTATAGGATGTTATTACTGTATAGGATGTTATCACTGTGTAGCATGTTATTGCTGTATTATATGTTATTACTGTATAGGATGTTATTACTGTATAGGATGTTATTACTGTGTAGGGTGTTATTACTGTATAGGATGTTATTACAGTGTAGGATGTTATTACTGTATTATATGTTATTACTGTATAGGATGTTATTACTGTATAGGATGTTATTACTGTATAGGCCTTTTACTGTATAGGATGTTATTACTGTATAGGATGTTATTACTGTGTAGGATGTTATTACTGTGTAGGATGTTATTACTGTGTAGGATGTTATTACTGTATAGGATGTTATTACTGTATAGGATGTTATTACTGTGTAGGGTGTTATTACTGTATAGGGTGTTATTACTGTATAGGATGTTATTACTGTATTATATGTTATTACTGTGTAGGATGTTATTACTGTGTAGGATGTTATTACTGTATCATATGTTATTACTGTGTAGGATGTTATTACTGTGTAGGATGTTATTACTGTATAGGATGTTATTACTGTATAGGATGTTATTACTGTGTAGGGTGTTATTACTGTGTAGGATGTTATTACTGTGTAGGGTGTTATTACTGTATAGGATGTTATTACTGTATAGGATGTTATTACTGTGTAGGATGTTATTACTGTATAGGGTGTTATTACTGTTTAGGATGTTATTACTGTATAGGATGTTATTACTGTGTAGGATGTTATTACTGTGTAGGATGTTATTACTGTATAGGATGTTATTACTGTATAGGATGTTATTACTGTATTATATGTTATTACTGTATAGGATGTTATTACTGTGTAGGGTGTTATTACTGTGTAGGATGTTATTACTGTATTATATGTTATTACTGTATATGATGTTATTACTGTGTAGGGTGTTATTACTGTATAGGATGTTATTACTGTGTAGGATGTTATTACTGTGTAGGATGTTATTACTGTATAGGATGTTATTACTGTGTAGGATGTTATTACTGTATAGGATGTTATTACTGTGTAGGATGTTATTACTGTGTAGGATGTTATTACTGTATAGGATGTTATTACTGTGTAGCATGTTATTGCTGTATTATATGTTATTACTGTATAGGATGTTATTACTGTATAGGATGTTATTACTGTGTAGGGTGTTATTACTGTATAGGATGTTATTACTGTATAGGATGTTATTACTGTGTAGGATGTTATTACTGTGTAGGATGTTATTACTGTATTATATGTTATTACTCTATAGGATGTTATTAGTGTATAGGATGTTATTACTGTATAGGATGTTATTACTGTGTAGGATGTTATTACTGTATTATATGTTATTACTGTATAGGATGTTATTACTGTATAGGATGTTATTACTGTGTAGCATGTTATTACTGTATAGGATGTTATTACTGTGTAGCATGTTATTACTGCATTATATGTTATTACTGTGTAGGATGTTATTACTGTGTAGCATGTTATTACTGTATTATATGTTATTACTGTATAGCATGTTATTACTGTATTATATGTTATTACTGTGTATAATGTTATTACTGTATAGGATGTTATTACTGTATAGGACGTTTTTTCTGTGTAGGCATATCATATATTGGGCCAGCTTCCCGCACCAAGCCTAGTCCAGGACTAAAATGCACTTTTTATGGAAGTATCTTCTTAGTCCAGGACCAGGCTTAGACCTAGATTCATTCAGATCAAGCTTTGACCAGCATTAGCAGACACCCGCATAGCGCATGTTTTGGCATTTGACCTTCGTTGGAGACATCAAATCGGTGAGCAGCTGACCACATCCCCCTTCTCCTAGAGCAGGTGTCAAACTCATTCCACGGAGGTCCGAGTGTCTGCGGGTTTTCACTCCTCCCTTGTACTTGAACGATGAATTAAGGTCAATAATTAGTTGTCCAGGGCTTAACTGAAAGGAAAGAACTCCAACGTGCAGACACTAGGCTGAGTTTGAGACAGATGTATCATCACATTAGACAGAACTCCCTTGTTATTGTGCTACGCTTTTACACCCCAATACTTAGAACTGCCACGATCTCACTTTTACACCCCAATACTTAGAACTGCCACGATCTCACTTTTACACCCCAATACTTAGAACTGCCACGATCTCACTTTTACACCCCAATACTTAGAACTGAAGATACATGGAACCAGAGGAGGATTCAGAACTGAAGGATCCTAAATAATCTGGTGAATCATTCAAAGCAGCAGAGAAGGCCACCTTTGGTCTGTAAGTGAACACAGGGAGTCAACTCACTATCAGACACACAGGGGAGTCAACTCACTATCAGACACACAGGGGAGTCAACTCACTATCAGACACATAGGGGAGTCAACTCACTATCAGACACACAGGGGAGTCAATTCACTATCAGACACACAGGGGAGTCAACTCACTATCAGACACACAGGGGAGTCAACTCACTATCAGACACACAGGGGAGTCAACTCACTATCAGACACACAGGGGAGTCAACTCACTATCAGACACACAGGGGAGTCAACTCACTATCAGACACACAGGGGAGTCAACTCACTATCAGACACACAGGGGAGTCAACTCACTATCAGACACACAGGGGATTCAACTCACTATCAAACACACAGGGGAGTATTTGTATTTGTATACAGCTACTCTTCCTGGGGTCCAAACATTTTAAAGCACTTACATTACATATAAAACAAAAGATAAAACAGTACATCATATAACATTATTACACCACTACATATCTACAATACAAAATGTTTAATACCACCATACAACAATATTACAATGTGTGCGTATGCATGTGTCTATACCTTTGTGTGTGTCTCTTCACAGTCCCCGTTGTTCCATAAGGTGTATTTTTACCTGTTTTTTAAATCTGATTCTACTGCTGGCATCAGTTACCTGATGTGGAATAGAGTTCCATGTAGTCATGGCTCTATGTAGTACTGTGCACCTCCCATAGTCTGTTCTGGACTTGGGGACTGTGAAGAGACCCCATGTCTTGTGGGGTATGCATGGGTGTCCGAGCTGTGTGCTAGTATTTTGAACAGACAGCTCGGTACATTCAGCTTGTCAACACCTCTTACAAAAACAAGTATTGATGAAGTCAATCTCTTTTCCACTTTGAGCCATGAGAGATTGACATGATTGCATGTCATTAATGTTAGCTCTCCGTGTACCTTTAAGGGCCAGCCGTGCTTCCCTGTTCTGAGCCAACTGTAATTTTCCCAAGTCCCTCTTTGTGACACCTTCTGTGGCTTTTTACTATCATTCTTTATATAATTTATCTTTGTTTCATGGTATAGTTTTTTTTAATGTTGTATTTAATTTAGTCACATGATTTCTTAATTTGCAGTACGTTTGCCAATCGGTTGTACAGCCAGACTTATTTGCCATTCCTTTTGCCTCATCCCTCTCAACCATACCATTTTTTAAATTCCTCATCAATCCAGTGGTATTTAACAGTTTTTACAGTCATTTTCTTAATGGGTGCATGCTTATTAGTAACTGGAATAAGCAATTTCATAAATGTGTCAAGTGCAGTGTCTGTTTGCTCCTCATTACACACCACGGACCAACATATATTCTTTACATCAACAACATAGCAATCACTACAAAACGTATTGTATGACCTTGTCAAGTTCGTTTAAGGACGGGTCAGACCAAGGCGCAGCGTGAAATGCATGTGTTTATTTCAACGATAAACACACGAACAAAACAACAAACCAACGTAACGTGAAGTCCTCAGGCTAAACACAAAACAAGCCTACACACAGAACAAGATCCCACAACTAACGAGTGCCAACAGGCTGCCTAAGTATGATCCCCAATCAGAGACAACGAGCGACAGCTGCCTCTGATTGGGAAACATACCCGGCCAAACATAGAAACACACAACATAGAATGCAAACATAGAAATACTAACATAGAACTCCACACCCTGACTCAACATACTAGAGTCCCATAAGTCAGGGCGTGACAGACCTCTTATACACTATATTAGGCCCAGCCTTTGGAACTTTGGTTTTCCTAGATATGGCTACTATATTGTGATCAATACATCCTATGGATTTGGATACTGCTTTATAACCTTGTATTGCTACCACTGTATCATCAAAGGTATTATCTAAGTGAGTTTCAGAGATAGTCAGAATATGAATGTCATCTGTTACAAGCAAGTTATTGACTTCATGGACCTTGTTTCTCAGGCTGCATATGTTAATATGGGCTATTTTCTAGCACTTTTCTGTTACATCCACTTCAACCAGTGTAGATGAAGGGGAAGAGACAGGTTAAAGAAGGATTTTTAAGCCTTAAGACAATTGAGACATGGATTGTGTATGTGTGCCATTCAGAGGGTGAATGGGCAAGTCAAAAGATGTAAGTGTCTTTGAACAGGGTTTGGCAGTAGGTGCCAGGCGCACCAGTTTGAGTGTGTCAAGAACTGCAACGCTGATTGACAGCCCCCTCCCCCCACCTTAAGACAGACTTTTGACTGGCTGTGTACTTTCATAACAAGTGTCCTTACTGCTTATAAAACCTTCTGGTAAAGACGTCTTTCCTTAAGACACTGATGTAGGAGACACAGTGATCAGAGCGTGGCCAATTCTTTTCCTCTGGAGTCACAGTGGTGAATCCTGTGATGCTCTGTCCTCTCAACACACTTCTCCTCTCATCCCCCCTCACACCCGTGTCCCTAATAAGAGAGTGTGTCTGATGGGTTTATGTCAGTGATTCTCCATGGTGTCAGTGTGACCAGGCACAGGGTCCAGAATGACCCAGCAAACATTAGCGAACAGCATTTGCTTCATAAATCAACTTCAGCATAGCAACAATGAATGCCCTCTCATATGAATATAACAGTAACGTTATCATACAATGTCATTCATATTATACAGCGCTAGGTAGCAAGCTAAACAAATAGTCGGCATCCTCCTCACATACTAGCTAACTCACTAGCTAAGTTAGCTAGTTAGCTGAATGCTAACGTTAGCCAATGTAAACTAAACAAGAGCTAGATTCTAGATTACTTTTCAGGCTACCTTTGAATTATTATTTTTTCCACTTAAATCAATATCGTGCAAATCATTCCCCCAAAAATTAAAAATAAATTAAAAAAAGAATAAAAAAATATATATATTGTGCAAATCATTACATTAAAAAAAGCAAATTGTGACTGAAAAAGTTGTTAATTCACTGGGGCAGTTGATGAAAGTGGTGGACAATCGACTCCAAAAGAGTTGATTCCTTGACTCCTTGACCACCGAAAACGTTCCCCCCCAAAATGGCCTAGGCAAGTAGGCTGACATGGACTAAAAGCATCCGCATAGATAGGTTCAGTTTGCTCCTAGCAGAACTCGGCTAGGCGAAGTGAACGTCTGTGCTCGCATAGTTTCTTAAAATAGCTTGAAAAATGAGAAAAAAGCAGCAATAGTACTGTTTGTCTCATTTGAGATGCCGTAGCACACTTCCTAAAATTGTCGGAATAATCTAAGAAATCTGTAATTAATTTTGACGTTTTTGCTGAGGAGGTCTTAGTCATGCAAATTTACATCTAACTAAGATGTTTGGTGCAGTATTTCTCAAGTGAAAAAAATTGTATGGAAACTAATTGTCGTTGACAACAAACACTTAATTGAAGAATCCTTCAGCTACCGAACATCGACAAGACTCAAGAACAAATGTGTGCTCAAACAACCAGAAAAAACTGAACACCAACAAAAACGTCACAAAATGCCTGTCATAATAATAATAAGAATGGCGTCATTACGTCATTAATGGCTGCCGTTTAACGGGCTCCTAATCAATTGTGCTATTTTGTGTGTTTTTTTACATTGTTTGTAACTTATTTTGTACATAATGTTGACGCTACCATCTCTTATGACTGAAAAGAGCTTCTGGATATCAGAACAGCGATTACTCACCTCGAACTGGACAAAGATGTTTTCTTTAATGAGTCTGATGCGAAGGATATAATTTTGGCCCAAATATAAAGGCCCAAATCCCCGTCATTCGCATGAAAAAGAGACGCCGATACAGGGGGCGCAGATCAGGTTGCCTTGTGAGAATTTGTCGATGAGTGGGTAACCCGCCTCTACCATCCGTTCTATTGGCCAATGTGCAATCACTGGAGAATAAACTGGATGAGCTCCGTTCGATACTATCCTACCAACGTGACATTAAAAACTGTAATATCTTATGTTTCACAGAGTCGTGGCTGAACGACGACACGGATAATATAGAGCTGGCTGGGTTTTCCGTGCATCAGCAGGACAGAACAGCTACGTCTGGTAAGACGAGGGGTGGGGGTGTGTGTCTATTTGTCAATAACAGCTGGTGCGCGATGTCTAATGTTAAGGTAGTCTCGAGGTATTGCTCACCTGAGCTAGAATACCTCATGATAAGCTGTAGACCACACTATCTACCACAAACCAATGCTGGCACTAAGACCGCACTCAACGAGCTGTATAAGGCCATAAGCAAACAAGAAAATGCTAATCCAGAATCACCGCTCCTAGTGGCCGGGGACTTTAATGCAGGCAAACTTAAATCTGTTTTACCTAATTTCTACCAGCATGTCACATGTGCAACCAGAGGAAAAAAACTCTAGACCACCTTTACTCCACACACAGAGACGCATACAAAGCGCTCCCTCACCCTCCATTTGGCAAATTTGACCATAACTCTATCCTCCTGATTCCTGCTTAAAAGCAAAAACGAAAGCAGGAAGTACCAGTGACTCGCTCAATACGGAAGTGGTCAGATGACGTGGATGCTACGCTACAGGACTGTTTTGCTAGCACATACTGGAATATGTTCCGGGATTCCTCCAATGGCATTGAGGAGTATACCACCTCAGTCACCGGCTTCATCAATAAGTGCATCGACGACGTCGTCCCCGCAGTGAGCGTACGTACATATCCCAACCAGAAGCCATGGATTACAGGCGACATCCGCACCGAGCTAAAGGCTGCCGCTTTCAAGGAGAGCGACTCTAATCTGGATGCTTATAAGAAATCCCGCTATGCTCTCAGACGAACCATCAAACAGGCAAAGCATCAATACAGGACTAAGATTGAATCCTACTACACCAGCTCTGACGCTCGTCGGATGTGGCAGGGTTTGCAAACTATCACGGACTACAAAGGGAAACCCAGCTGCGGGCTGACCAGTGATGCGAGCCTACCAGACGGGCTAAATGCCTTTTATGTTCGCTTCGAGGCAAGCAACACTGAAGCATGCATGAAAGCACCAGCTGTTCCGGACGACTGTATGATCACGCTCTCCGTAGCCGATGTGAGCAAGATCTTTAAACAGGTCAACAATCACAAGGCCGCTTGGTCAGACAAATTACCAGGACGTGTACTCAGAGCATGCGCGGACCAACTGGCAAGTGTCTTCACTGACATTTTCAACCTCTCCCTGACCGAGTTTGTAATACCTACATGTTTCAAGCAGACCACCATAGTCCCTGTGCCCAAGGAAGCGAAGGTAACCTGCCTAAATGATTACCGCCCCGTAGCACTCACGTCTGTAGCCATGAAGTGCTTTGAAAGGCTGGTCATGGCTCACATCAAGACCGTCATCCCGGAAACCCTAGACCCACTCCAATTCGCATACCGCCCCAACAGATGCACAGATGACGCAATCTCAATTGCACTCCACACTGCGTTTTCCCACCTGGACAAAAGGAACACCTATGTGAGAATGCTGTTCATTGACTACAGCTCAGCGTTCAACACCATAGTGCCCACAAAGTTCATCACTAAGCTAAGGACCCTGGGACTAAACACCTCCCTCTGCAACACATCTGCCAAGATGATCCTCAACACGGGGGCCCCTCAAGGGGGAACGTGCCTAGTCCCGTCTGTACTCCCTGTTCACCCACGACTGCGTGGCCAAGCATGACTCCAACACCATCATTAAGTTTTGTGATGTCACGAGAGGCTGTGTCCTGGAGGGACGTTACATCCCCCTGAGGTGGCTGCAAACCCAGACAGCTATGGCTCCATCTGCTGGTATGGTCGGGAACTCCACCCCTCTATGGCCAATCTTCCCACGCAGCTGAAACAAATGAGGAGCTGATGAGCTAAAGGTTTGGAAAAGGGAAGAGACACACTGAGGGAGTGTGTGGGGGGTGAAGAGACACAGTCTCCAACCTGGGCTCTCTGGAGGACAAGAGTGCTGCACGTCCACTTCCATGAGGAATATAAGGATTTGGAGATACTTACCTTTGGGAAATACTCACCTTTGGATATATGCACCTGTGGAAATACGGGAGAGACATTTGGAAGGACTTTTTGCTGGGTTGGCCACTAGCTGCAACGTGGACTACAGTAAGGCTGGGGAAAAGTTATCTGAGCGAGTGAGAATTATGATTTTGGATGTGGAAGAGACATCCCTGAACTGTTAACCCTTAAAGAGCCACAAGAGAACATAATTTTGTTATATTTTCGTTAATTTCCCAAGACCTATAATAAAATCCTTGTTTTGTTTGAACCTTGTCTCCTTGCACTACTTGAGCAATCCCGCTGAAAGCTGTGTAGCCTCTCGTGACGTCACAGATGGTGGAGAATACGGGCACGCTCAAGCGTTAATAGTGCATGTCAGAGGAGGATACCGAAGGTTTGATCACCCAGTTTTCCAAGTTGGCCGTAGGCTCCCCGCCGACTGAAATGGAGGACATATTGAAAGCCCTTGTTGCTGGCCAGCAAGCCCAGATGCAAGCAAACGTGGCTCTCTTGGAGGAGCAAAAGAAAGCCAACCTTCTGAAGGCAGAGGAATTGCAGTTGCAGAGACAGAGGGTGGTCCAAAATACCCGCCCAATAAAGGCAAGTGACTTTATATCTAAGATGGGAGCTACCGATGACATTGAGGCATACCTGCATGCATTTGAGGCCACGGCCACTAGGGAAGCCTGGCCCAAGCAACAGTGGGTTGGTCTGTTAGCCCCCTTTCTAACCGGGGAATCACTGAATGCTGTCCGGGACCTGGGCCCTGACCAGGTTACTGACTATGATGCCCTGAAGTCTGAGATCCTCAGCAGATATGGACTCACAAAGTTTGGTATGGCCCAGCGCTTTCACAGCTGGACCTTCCAACCAGACCAACCTCCTCGGGCGCAGATGCATGAACTTGTCCGAATCGCAAGGAAATGGCTGGATCCGCAGAGGAATACAGCAGCGGCGGTGGTGGAGGCCGTTGTGGTGGATCGTTACCTCACGCGCCCTGCCTTATGAGGCAAAACGGTTCATCAGTCAACAGGCCTTGACCACGGCTGATCTGACCGTGGAAGCTGTGGAAAAGTACCAGGCCACAGCGGAGATGCTGAATGCTTCCCGAAAAGACCCCAGGAGGGCGGCCCCACCACAAATGGGAAGAACCCGTCCAAAGGACCCCAAGGTCTCGAACCCAGCCACGTCAGGACTTATCCCGGCTCCAGGGGGAGCCAGAAACCAGGCGGGTCCAAGAAGAGTACACCAGGAGGGGGAAACTCGACAGTGTTACCGGTGTGGGGAGATGGGACATATCTCCTGGCAGTGTGGGAAACCAGCCGATGAACCTATGCCCACTGCGGAGTCCTCCAGCTCAGCACCCACACACCGTTTTGCCTCGCTCTTGGGAGTCGTAGATGGCGGCCCAGATCGACCCCCCCACCTGCCCGGTAACTGTGAATCACCATGATGTGGAGGCCTTACTGGATTCTGGTAGCCGGGCCACCCTGGTGCGTAAGGATTTGGTGGGCCCAACGTGTCTGACCCCGGGAAAGTCCTCCCAGTTTCCTGTGTCCATGGGGACACCAGAGAATACCCCATTACTGAACTTACAATGACCAGCACACGGGGAACCATACACACGACGGGCGGGGGTGGTTGATTCCTCCCCCGTCCCTGTCCTAATTGGACGAGACTGCCCAGCCTTTTACCCACTCTGGAGAGAGTCTCAGGAGAGGATAACCCGAGTACCTCGGAAACGGAGAGGCAAGACTCATCCTGGGAAGGCTCCGGTGCAATCCTCCGAGTTACTCACTCCCGCCCGGGCTCTGATAGGGATGGCAGGTGCCCAGACCGACACAGAGACGGAGCTACAGAATCTGGACAAAGAACTGTCTGGTCTGAAGGGGACCGCTGAGAGGTATCGTTTGTTAAAGCAACAGTTAGACATGAAGACAGAAGAGTTAGATATCCTCCAGGCTAAACTCCAACAGAGCTCCTTCCATAAGCAACAGGAGGAGCTGGAGAGGCTGCGCAGGACCATCGAGGAGTGTGAGGAGACCCTGCGCAGTAGTAAGGAGGTCCAGAAGAAGGCAGAGGAGAAGTACAAGGTGTTGGAGAACAAGATGAAGAATGCGGAGGCAGAGAGAGAGAAGGAACTGAAAGCTGCTCAACAGAAGCTAAACTCTGCTAAAACCAAGGCTGATGCGTTCAGTAAGAAACTCAAGGAGAGACAACAGGAGGCTGAGTCCCTGGTCCTAGAGGTGGAGGAGTTGAAGAGAGAGCAGGCTGGCAAGCACCACGGCAATGCGGACGCCCTCTCCCGGCGTGATGCCTTCTTCGCTGCCTTTACCCGACGAGGACGTCGGTCCCGAGGAGGGGGATGTGTGATGTCACGAGAGGCTGTGTCCTGGAGGGACGTTACATCCCCCTGAGGTGGCTGCAAACCCAGACAGCTATGGCTCCATCTGCTGGTATGGTCGGGAACTCCACCCCTCTATGGCCAATCTTCCCACGCAGCTGAAACAAATGAGGAGCTGATGAGCTAAAGGTTTGGAAAAGGGAAGAGACACACTGAGGGAGTGTGTGGGGGGTGAAGAGACACAGTCTCCAACCTGGGCTCTCTGGAGGACAAGAGTGCTGCACGTCCACTTCCATGAGGAATATAAGGATTTGGAGATACTTACCTTTGGGAAATACTCACCTTTGGATATATGCACCTGTGGAAATACGGGAGAGACATTTGGAAGGACTTTTTGCTGGGTTGGCCACTAGCTGCAACGTGGACTACAGTAAGGCTGGGGAAAAGTTATCTGAGCGAGTGAGAATTATGATTTTGGATGTGGAAGAGACATCCCTGAACTGTTAACCCTTAAAGAGCCACAAGAGAACATAATTTTGTTATATTTTCGTTAATTTCCCAAGACCTATAATAAAATCCTTGTTTTGTTTGAACCTTGTCTCCTTGCACTACTTGAGCAATCCCGCTGAAAGCTGTGTAGCCTCTCGTGACGTCACAGTTTGCTGACGACACAACAGTGGTAGGCCTGATCACCGACAACGATGAGACAGCCTATAGGGAGGAGGTCAGAGACCTGGCAGTGTGGTGCCAGGACAACAGAGAGTTTCAAGTTTCTTGGTGTCCAAATCACCAACAAACTATCACGGTCCTTACACACCAAGAAAGTCGTGAAGAGCGCACGACAACGCTTTTTCCCCCTCAGGAGACTGAAAAGATTTGGCATGGGTCCCCAGGTCCCCAAAACGTTCTACAGCTGCACCATCGAAAGCATCCTGACCGGTTGCATCACAGCCTGGTATGGCAACTGCTCGGCCTCCGACCGCAAGGCGCTACAGAGGGTAGTGCGTATGGCCCAGTACATCACTGGGGACAAGCTTCCTGCCACCCAGGACCTCTATACCAGACGGTGTCAGAGGAAGGCCCAAAAAAATGTCAGACTCCAGCCACCCAAGTCATTGACTGTTCTCTCTGCTACCGCACGGCAAGCACTATCGATGCACCACGTCTGGAACCAACAGGACCCTGAACAGCTTCTAACCCCAAGCCATAAGACTGATGAACAGTTACTTAAATAGATAACCAATAGCTGCTGCTACTGTCTATTATCTATCCTGTTGCCTAGTCACTTTACCCCTCCCTAAAAAAAAAGTTGTCAAAGACTCCAGTCACCCAAGCAATAGACTGTTCTCTCTGCTAACGCGCGGCAAGCGGTACCGGAGCGCCAAGTCTAGGTCTGTCACGATCGTTGACTGAAGACACGGACCAAGGCGCAGCGTGATAAGCGTACATACTTTTATTTAACGTACTTTACGACAAAAACAACAAACAAACGATACGTGAAGTCCTGAGGTTATAACACAAAAAACCTTTACGGATCAAGATCCCCCAAAGACTAGTGCAAAACAGGCTGCCTAAGTATGGTCCCCAATCAGAGACAACGAGCTACAGCTGCCTCTGATTGGGAACCACCCTGGCCAACATAGATCAAACGATCTAGAACAAAAACATAGAAAAACTAAACATAGCAAATCCACACCCTGGCTCAACATTTAAGAGTCCCCAGAGCCAGGGCGTGACAAGGTCCAAAAGACTCCTTAACAGCTTCCCCAAGCCATAAAACTGCTGAACAATAAATGAAATGGCCACTGAAATGAAACACAAATTTGCATTGACCCCCCCGAATGTGACAAATAACATTTGATTTGATTTGATAAAACACTGAACAAAAAACATTACACAACATGTAAAGTGTTTGTCCCATGTTTCATGAGATGAAATAAAAGATCCTAGAAATGTTCCATACTTGACATCATGGGAAAATAAAAAAAAATCAGCCAAGACCTCAGAAAAAAACTGTAGACCTCCACAAGTCTGGTTCATCCTTGGGAGCAATTTTCAAACGCCTGAAGGTACCACGTTCATCTGTACAAACAATAATACGCAAGTATAAACACCATGGGACCACGCAGCCGTCATACCGCTCAGGAAGGAGACGTGTTCTTTCTCCTAGAGATGAACGTACTTTGGTGCGAAAAGTGCAAATCAATCCCAGAACAACAGCAAAGGACCTTGTGAAGATGCTGGAGGAAACAGGTACAAAAGTATCTATATCCACAGTAAAACGAGTCCTATATCGACATAACCTGAAAGGCCGCTCAGCAAGGAAGAAGCCACTGCTCCAAAACCGCCATAAAAAAGCCAGACTACGGTTTGTAACTGCTCATGGGGACAAAGATTGTACTTTTTGGAGAAATGGTCTGGTCTGATGAAACAAAAATATAACTGTGGCCATAATGACCATCATTATGTTTGGAGGAAAAAGGGGGACTTGCAAGCCGAAGAACACCATCCCAACCATGAAGCACGGGGGTGGCAGCATCATGCTGTGGGGTGCTTTGCTGCAGGAGGGACCGGTGCACTTCACAAAATAGATGGCATCATGAGGAAGGAAAATGATGTGGATATATTGAAACAACATCTCAAGACATCAGTCAGGAAGTTAAAGCTTGGTCGCAAATGGGTCTTCCAAATGGACAATGACCCCAAGCATACTTCCAAAGTTGTGGCAAAATGGCTTAAGGACAACAAAGTCAAAGTATTGGAGTGGCCATCACAAAGCCCTGACCTCAATCCTTTAGAAAATGTGTGGGCAGAACTGAAAAAGCGTGTGCGAGCAAGGAGACCTACAAACCTGACTCAGTTACACCAGCTCTGTCAGGAGGAATGGGCCAAAATTCACCCAACTTATTGTGGGAAGCTTGTGGAAGGCTACCCAAAACGTTTGACCCAAGTTAAACAATTTAAAGGCAATACTACCAAATACTAATTGAGTGTATGTAAACTTCTGACCCACTGGGAATGTGATGAAAGATATAAAAGCTGAAATAAATCATTCTCTCTACTATTATTGTGACATTTCACATTCTTAAAATAAAGTGGTGATCCTAACTGACCTAAGACAGGGAATTTTTACTAGGATTAAATGTCAGGAATTGTGAAAAACGGAGTTTAAATGTGTTTGGCTAAAGTGTATGTAAACTTCCGACTTCAACAGTAGCTGTTCTGTCCTGCTGATGCACTGAAAACCCAGCCAACTGTATATTATCCATGTCGTCGTTGAGCCATAACTTGGTGAAACATAAGATATTACCCTTTTTAATGTCCCTTTGGCAGGACAGTCTCGAACAGAGCTCATCCAGTTTATTCTCCAGTGATTGTTTTCCAATAGAGGCGGGTTACACACTTGCCGACGAATTCTCACAAGGCACCCTGTATCGGCGTCTCTTCTTCATGCGAATGACGGGGATTTGGGCCTTGTCTGGGAGCAAGATTATATCCTTCGCGTCAGACTCATTAAATAAAAAATATTCGTCCAGTTCGAGGTGAGTAATCGCTGTTCTGATATCCAGAAGCTCTTTTTGGTCATCAACATTATGTACAAAATAAGTTACAAACAATGCGAAAAAACACACAAATTAGCACAGTTGGTTAGGAGCCCGTAAAACGGCAGCCATCCCCTCCGGCGCCATTATTCAGTTGGTTAGGAGCCCGTAAAACGGCAGCCATCCCCTCCGGCGCCATTATTCAGTTGGTTAGGAGCCCGTAAAACGGCAGCCATCCCCTCCGGCGCCATTATTCAGTTGGTTAGGAGCCCGTAAAACGGCAGCCATCCCCTCCGGCGCCATTATTCAGTTGGTTAGGAGCCCGTAAAACGGCAGCCATCCCCTCCGGCGCCATTATTCAGTTGTTTTGAGGGTTTTTTACTGACTGTATTATTTGGCATTAATAGACTGGTTTCATGCACAACCTTTTTATCAACGCTAGGAGAGAGCGCGAGGACGGCTCGTGTCATGCAGGTTCAGGTACAATCTGCAATGTTAGAATTTCCAACTTTTAATTACTTAACAATAGTTATGTGCAGGTTGACTCATAACCTGCAGTCGCTGCGGTTATATCCGCGGGGCTGACGGGTTAAGGGTCATTAAATATTGTGTGGCCGAAGGGCGGGTGGGTGGCTGGCAGGTTGAATAAAGAGAAACAATACCTTCAAATCCATAAATGTATAATTCTTGTGCAATTTATATAGTCTAAAATAATGAAAGAAAAACCTATCTGGTATTATTGCATACGCCTAACAGTTGTTGCCTTCTCACCAAGCTGCTTGCCTATTGTCCTGTAGCCCATCCCAGCCTTGTGCAGGTCTATAATTTTATCCCTGATGTCCTTACACAGCTCTCTGGTCTTGGCCATTGTGGAGAGATTGGAGTCTGTTTGATTGAGTGTGTGGACAGGTGTCTTTCATACAGGTGCAGTTAATACAGGTAATGAGTGGAGAACAGGAGGGCTTCTTAAAGAAAAACTAACAGGTCTGTGAGAGCTGGAATTCTTACTGGTTGGTAGGTGATCAAATACTTATGTCATGCAATAAAATGCAAATTAATTACTTAAAAATCATACAATGTGATTTTCTGGATTTTTGTTTTAGATTCCGTCTCTCACAGTTGAAGTGTACCTATGATAAAAATTACAGACCTCTACATGATTTGTAAGTAGGAAAACCTGCAAAATCGGCAGTGTATCAAATACTTGTTCTCCCCACTGTAGATCAGAAACCATGGAAACAGTAGACTCTAACCTGTGTATGTGTGGTTTAATTTATTCTGCCACTGTGTGACTGTTGTTGTTTTGTTGTCTCGGCCTTATATTGTGTAACAAGTTATAGCGCAAACAACACAATTATCACAACATAGGCTAATAGGTCTTTTTTTTTTTTTCTGGCTTAGCTTCCCCAGTGATTTCATCCACATACCGCTACTGGGTCCAAATACAAGGACACACTAATTATTCACTGTTGTATTGATGCAACAAAACCATATTACACTATGTATATATATATATATATATATATTACATTATACAACCATATTACACTCTTGAATAATGCAATAATTCACAAGCAACGTTTAAAACGTTTAAATGGTTTATTTTCTCATCCATACACTCATTAATTAAGCTGCAAAACAACATAGCCAAGTGACTCAGCTGCTAGCTAGCTAGCTAACGTTAGCTAGCAACATTTGCTTCATCAAGTAATTTCAGCATAGCAAAAATGAACGTTTACCCCTCTCATACGAATATAACAGTAACGTTATCATACAGTGTCATTCATATTATACAGAGCTAGGTAACAAGCTAAACAAATTGTCTGCATCCTCCTCTCTCACAAGCTAACTCACTAGCTATGTTAGCTAATTAGTTAGCTGAATGCTAACGCCAGCCAACATTAGCTAAACAATAGCTAGCTTCTATATTACTTTTCGGCCTACCTTCATTTTATCAATATCATGCAAATAATTACATGAAAAAAAAGCTAATTGAAGGGAATGTCTGTGCTCGGATAGTTCCTTAAAATACCTTCGCTTGAAAAATGAGAAAAAAGCATCCAGTACACTTCCTCAAAATAGTCTGAATTAATCTAAAATAACTTTAAAAATCTGTAATTAATTTATGATGTTTTTGCCGAGAAGATCTTAGTCACACGATTTTACATCTAACTAAGATGTTGGTGCAATATTTCTCAAGTGAAAAAAACAAATCGAATCGTCTGTCATTGAATGACAAGAAACACTTCATTGACGAATCCCTACTGTTGACCAAGCACCGACGAAGGGGCGGACACTTCGGCTACTGAATTTTGACAAGCCTCAAGAAAAAATTAATGTGTGCTTGAACAGCAGAAAAAAACACTGCTGAGCACCAAACGATGAAAATCCTCACAATATGACTAGGAAGCATATGGTAAGCTTAATGGTTAGCCTTGAATATTTTGGTCAATAGAGATTGTCAGATGGCTAAGATAATATTGTCTCCTCGCACTGCTCATACAGATTGTTTTTTAAATTCTGATTTATAAGGTCGTGCTGCAGCACCCTCAGCACTCAGATGGGGTGCTAGGGGGGGTCAACCAAGGTCTGTTTTATAAGGATGGGGTGCTAGGGGGGGGTCAACCAAGGTCTGTTTTATAAGGATGGGGTGCTAGGGGGGGCAACCAAGGTCTGTTTTATAAGGATGGGGTGCTAGGGGGGTCAACCAAGGTCTGTTTTATAAGGATGGGGTGCTAGGGGGTCAACCAAGGTCTGTTTTATAAGGATGGGGTGCTAGGGGGGTCAACCAAGGTCTGTTTTATAAGGATGGGGTGCTAGGGGGGTCAACCAAGGTCTGTTTTATAAGGATGGGGTGCTAGGGGGGGTCAACCAAGGTCTGTTTTATAAGGATGGGGTGTTAGGAGGGGGTCAACCAAGGTCTGTTTTATTAGGGGGGGGTGCTAGGGGGGGTCAACCAAGGTCTGTTTTATAAGGATGGGGTGCTAGGGGGGGTCAACCAAGGTCTATTTTATTAAGATGGGGTGTTAGGAGGGGTTCAACCAAGGTCTGTTTTATTAGGATGGGGTGTTAGGAGGGGTTCAACCAAGGTCTGTTTTATTAGGATGGGGTGTTAGGAGGGGTTCAACCAAGGTCTCTCTTTCTTCATCCTCCCCTCTTTCAAGTATAGCCGTCTCTACTCCACCTCTCCCCCCGCTCTACTTCCCCTCGCTCCAGATCCAAGCGGAGTAAGATTGTGTACTGGTTGGAGTCTGTTGAGGGGGGAGAGAACAGAGAGGGGGATGAGGAGAGGTGGAGGCGGAGCGTGGAACACATCTGACCCTGGGGGGTCTCTCCCAGACCCTGGGGGGTCTCTCCCAGACCCTCGTACTCCGCCCGCACCTCTGTCATCATGAAGAGAGGAGGTAGTACCCTGCGAACAGACACACACACACACACACACACCACGCGCACACACACACACACAGACAACACACACCACACACACACACAGACAACACACACCACGCGCACACACACACACACACACACACACACAGACACACACCGCACGCACACACACACATACACACACACCACACACACCACACACACACACAGACAACACACAACACACACCACGCACACACACACACACACACACACACACACACACACAGACAACACACACCACGCGCACACACACACAATGCACATACCCACCATGCACACACACACACACACACCAGATATATACATACAGTATTCGCATACATAGGGCTCTGATGCACACACAAATATGAATCTCTAGTTAATTGTTAGATATTACTGCACTGTTGGAGCTAGAAGCACAAGCATTTAGCTAGATATTACTACACTGTTGGAGCTAGAAACACAAGCATTTAGCTAGATATTACTACACTGTTGGAGCTAGAAACACAAGCATTTAGCTAGGTATTACTGTACTGTTGGAGCTAGAAACACAAGCATTTAGCTGGGTATTACTACACTGTTGGAGCTAGAAACACAAGCATTTAGCTAGATATTACTACACTGTTGGAGCTAGAAACACAAGCATTTAGCTAGATATTACTACACTGTTGGAGCTAGAAACACAAGCATTTAGCTGGGTATTACTGCCCTGTTGGAGCTAGAAACACAAGCATTTAGCTAGATATTACTACACTGTTGGAGCTAGAAACATAAGCATTTAGCTAGATATTACTGCACTGTTGGAGCTAGAAACACAAGCATTTAGCTGGATATTACTGCACTGTCGGAGCTAGAAGCACAAGCATTTAGCTGGGTATTACTGCACTGTTGGAGCTAGAAACACAAGCATTTAGCTGGGTATTACTACACTGTTGGAGCTAGAAACACAAGCATTTAGCTGGGTATTACTACACTGTTGGAGCTAGAAACACAAGCATTTAGCTGGGTATTACTACACTGTTGGAGCTAGAAACACAAGCATTTAGCTGGGTATTACTGCACTGTTGGAGCTAAAAACACAAGCATTTAGCTGGGTATTACTGCACTGTTGGAGCTAAAAACACAAGCATTTAGCTGGGTATTACTGTACTGTTGGAGCTAGAAACACAAGCATTTAGCTGGGTATTACTGCACTGTTGGAGCTAGAAACACAAGCATTTAGCTGGGTATTACTACACTGTTGGAGCTAGAAACACAAGCATTTAGCTGGGTATTACTGCACTGTTGGAGCTAAAAACACAAGCATTTAGCTGGGTATTACTGTACTGTTGGAGCTAGAAACACAAGCATTTAGCTGGGTATTACTGCACTGTTGGAGCTAGAAACACAAGCATTTAGCTGGGTATTACTACACTGTTGGAGCTAGAAACACAAGCATTTAGCTGGGTATTACTACACTGTTGGAGCTAGAAACACAAGCATTTAGCTAGGTATTACTACACTGTTGGAGCTAGAAACACAAGCATTTAGCTGGGTATTACTACACTGTTGGAGCTAGAAACACAAGCATTTAGCTGGGTATTACTACACTGTTGGAGCTAGAAACACAAGCATTTAGCTAGATATTACTGCCCTGTGGAGCTAGAAACACAAGCATTTAGCTAGATATTACTACACTGTTGGAGCTAGAAACACAAGCATTTAGCTAGATATTACTACACTGTTGGAGCTAGAAACACAAGCATTTAGCTAGATATTACTACACTGTTGGAGCTAGAAACACAAGCATTTAGCTAGATATTACTACACTGTTGGAGCTAGAAACACAAGCATTTAGCTGGGTATTACTACACTGTTGGAGCTAGGAACACAAGCATTTAGCTAGGTATTACTGCACTGTTGGAGCTAGAAACACAAGCATTTAGCTAGATATTACTACACTGTTGGAGCTAGAAACACAAGCATTTAGCTGGGTATTACTACACTGTTGGAGCTAGAAACACAAGCATTTAGCTAGATATTACTACACTGTTGGAGCTAGAAACACAAGCATTTAGCTATATATTACTACACTGTTGGAGCTAGAAACACAAGCATTTAGCTGGGTATTACTGTACTGTTGGAGCTAGAAACACAAGCATTTAGCTAGGTATTACTACACTGTTGGAGCTAGAAACACAAGCATTTAGCTGGGTATTACTGCACTGTTGGAGCTAGAAACACAAGCATTTAGCTGGGTATTACTGCACTGTTGGAGCTAGAAACACAAGCATTTAGCTGGGTATTACTACACTGTTGGAGCTAGAAACACAAGCATTTAGCTAGATATTACTACACTGTTGGAGCTAGAAACACAAGCATTTAGCTAGATATTACTACACTGTTGGAGCTAGAAACACAAGCATTTAGCTGGGTATTACTGCCCTGTTGGAGCTAGAAACACAAGCATTTAGCTAGATATTACTACACTGTTGGAGCTAGAAACATAAGCATTTAGCTAGATATTACTGCACTGTTGGAGCTAGAAACACAAGCATTTAGCTGGATATTACTGCACTGTCGGAGCTAGAAGCACAAGCATTTAGCTGGGTATTACTGCCCTGTTGGAGCTAGAAACACAAGCATTTAGCTAGATATTACTACACTGTTGGAGCTAGAAACACAAGCATTTAGCTGGGTATTACTGTACTGTTGGAGCTAGAAACACAAGCATTTAGCTGGGTATTACTGCACTGTTGGAGCTAGAAACACAAGCATTTAGCTGGGTATTACTACACTGTTGGAGCTAGAAACACAAGCATTTAGCTGGGTATTACTACACTGTTGGAGCTAGAAACACAAGCATTTAGCTGGGTATTACTACACTGTTGGAGCTAGAAACACAAGCATTTAGCTGGGTATTACTGCACTGTTGGAGCTAAAAACACAAGCATTTAGCTGGGTATTACTGCACTGTTGGAGCTAGAAACACAAGCATTTAGCTGGGTATTACTGTACTGTTGGAGCTAGAAAAACAAGCATTTAGCTGGGTACTACTGCACTGTTGGAGCTAGAAACACAAGCATTTAGCTGGGTATTACTACACTGTTGGAGCTAGAAACACAAGCATTTAGCTGGGTATTACTGCACTGTTGGAGCTAAAAACACAAGCATTTAGCTGGGTATTACTGTACTGTTGGAGCTAGAAACACAAGCATTTAGCTGGGTATTACTGCACTGTTGGAGCTAGAAACACAAGCATTTAGCTGGGTATTACTACACTGTTGGAGCTAGAAACACAAGCATTTAGCTGGGTATTACTACACTGTTGGAGCTAGAAACACAAGCATTTAGCTAGGTATTACTACACTGTTGGAGCTAGAAACACAAGCATTTAGCTGGGTATTACTACACTGTTGGAGCTAGAAACACAAGCATTTAGCTGGGTATTACTACACTGTTGGAGCTAGAAACACAAGCATTTAGCTAGATATTACTGCCCTGTTGGAGCTAGAAACACAAGCATTTAGCTAGATATTACTACACTGTTGGAGCTAGAAACACAAGCATTTAGCTAGATATTACTACACTGTTGGAGCTAGAAACACAAGCATTTAGCTAGATATTACTACACTGTTGGAGCTAGAAACACAAGCATTTAGCTAGATATTACTACACTGTTGGAGCTAGAAACACAAGCATTTAGCTGGGTATTACTACACTGTTGGAGCTAGGAACACAAGCATTTAGCTAGGTATTACTACACTGTTGGAGCTAGAAACACAAGCATTTAGCTAGATATTACTACACTGTTGGAGCTAGAAACACAAGCATTTAGCTGGGTATTACTACACTGTTGGAGCTAGAAACACAAGCATTTAGCTAGATATTACTACACTGTTGGAGCTAGAAGCACAAGCATTTAGCTGGGTATTACTGCCCTGTTGGAGCTAGAAACACAAGCATTTAGCTAGATATTACTACACTGTTGGAGCTAGAAGCACAAGCATTTAGCTGGGTATTACTGCCCTGTTGGAGCTAGAAACACAAGCATTTAGCTAGATATTACTACACGGTTGGAGCTAGAAACACAAGCATTTAGCTGGGTATTACTGTACTGTTGGAGCTAGAAACACAAGCATTTAGCTGGGTATTACTGCACTGTTGGAGCTAGAAACACAAGCATTTAGCTGGGTATTACTACACTGTTGGAGCTAGAAACACAAGCATTTAGCTGGGTATTACTACACTGTTGGAGCTAGAAACACAAGCATTTAGCTGGGTATTACTACACTGTTGGAGCTAGAAACACAAGCATTTAGCTGGGTATTACTGCACTGTTGGAGCTAAAAACACAAGCATTTAGCTGGGTATTACTGCACTGTTGGAGCTAAAAACACAAGCATTTAAGCTGGGTATTACTGTACTGTTGGAGCTAGAAAAACAAGCATTTAGCTGGGTACTACTGCACTGTTGGAGCTAGAAACACAAGCATTTAGCTGGGTATTACTACACTGTTGGAGCTAGAAACACAAGCATTTAGCTGGGTATTACTGCACTGTTGGAGCTAAAAACACAAGCATTTAGCTGGGTATTACTGTACTGTTGGAGCTAGAAACACAAGCATTTAGCTGGGTATTACTGCACTGTTGGAGCTAGAAACACAAGCATTTAGCTGGGTATTACTACACTGTTGGAGCTAGAAACACAAGCATTTAGCTGGGTATTACTACACTGTTGGAGCTAGAAACACAAGCATTTAGCTAGGTATTACTACACTGTTGGAGCTAGAAACACAAGCATTTAGCTGGGTATTACTACACTGTTGGAGCTAGAAACACAAGCATTTAGCTGGGTATTACTACACTGTTGGAGCTAGAAACACAAGCATTTAGCTAGATATTACTGCCCTGTTGGAGCTAGAAACACAAGCATTTAGCTAGATATTACTACACTGTTGGAGCTAGAAACACAAGCATTTAGCTAGATATTACTACACTGTTGGAGCTAGAAACACAAGCATTTAGCTAGATATTACTACACTGTTGGAGCTAGAAACACAAGCATTTAGCTAGATATTACTACACTGTTGGAGCTAGAAACACAAGCATTTAGCTGGGTATTACTACACTGTTGGAGCTAGGAACACAAGCATTTAGCTAGGTATTACTACACTGTTGGAGCTAGAAACACAAGCATTTAGCTAGATATTACTACACTGTTGGAGCTAGAAACACAAGCATTTAGCTGGGTATTACTACACTGTTGGAGCTAGAAACACAAGCATTTAGCTAGATATTACTACACTGTTGGAGCTAGAAACACAAGCATTTAGCTATATATTACTACACTGTTGGAGCTAGAAACACAAGCATTTAGCTGGGTATTACTGTACTGTTGGAGCTAGAAACACAAGCATTTAGCTAGGTATTACTACACTGTTGGAGCTAGAAACACAAGCATTTAGCTGGGTATTACTGCACTGTTGGAGCTAGAAACACAAGCATTTAGCTGGGTATTACTGCACTGTTGGAGCTAGAAACACAAGCATTTAGCTGGGTATTACTGCACTGTTGGAGCTAGAAGCACAAGCATTTAGCTAGGTATTACTACACTGTTGGAGCTAGAAACACAAGCATTTAGCTAGATATTACTACACTGTTGGAGCTAGAAACACAAGCATTTAGCTGGGTATTACTGCACTGTTGGAGCTAGAAACACAAGCATTTAGCTGGGTATTACTGCACTGTTGGAGCTAGAAGCACAAGCATTTAGCTGGGTATTACTGTACTGTTGGAGCTAGAAACACAAGCATTTAGCTAGGTATTACTACACTGTTGGAGCTAGAAACACAAGCATTTAGCTGGGTATTACTGCACTGTTGGAGCTAGAAACACAAGCATTTAGCTGGGTATTACTGCACTGTTGGAGCTAGAAACACAAGCATTTAGCTGGGTATTACTGCACTGTTGGAGCTAGAAGCACAAGCATTTAGCTAGGTATTACTACACTGTTGGAGCTAGAAACACAAGCATTTAGCTAGATATTACTACACTGTTGGAGCTAGAAACACAAGCATTTAGCTGGGTATTACTGCACTGTTGGAGCTAGAAACACAAGCATTTAGCTGGGTATTACTGCACTGTTGGAGCTAGAAGCACAAGCATTTCGCTATCCCCGCAATAACATCTGCTAAACACGTGTATGTGACAAATAATATTTGATTTGGATTTAGTGTTTGTGTGCGTGTGTGCGTGTGTCTGTCTTGTACCTGTCCTGTAGGTTTTTGCGGAGGCTGCAGACCAGGATGTTGATGATGTAGAAGGTGATCTGTCGTAGGTCCTGCCACAGCCAGAACCCTAAAACGCCCATCCTGACATACACACGCAGAGAGAGAAAGAGCCAACGGCCACTGACGTTTGATTCTGTAAATGTTTAAAAAAAATCTACAACTTGTATTAACTACAACGCCCTACTACATCGCACAGTTCAGGCTGGATCTGATTTATAGAGAAACGTGTCACGCCCTGGCTCTGGGGACTCTTTAATGTTGAGCCAGGGTGTGTAGGTTTATTGTTTAGTGTTCTATGTGTTTCATTCTAGTTCGTGTATTTTTATGTTGGCCAGGGTGGTTCCCAATCAGAGACAGCTGTAGCTCGTTGTCTCTGATTGGGCACCATACTTATGCAGCCTGTTGAAACATGTTTATTGTTTATTGTGGGATCTTGTTCCGTATGGTTTGTGTTGTATGACCTAGGACTTGTTCGGGTGTGTGTACTTAGTAAAATAATGTACGCTTATCACGCTGCGCCTTGGTCCGCTGTTTATAACGAACGTGACATTCTCCTGAGTGGCGCAGTGGTCTAAGGCACTGTGCCACTAGAGATCCTGGTTCGAATCCAGGCTCTGTCGCAGCCGGCCGCGACCGGGAGACTCATGGGCAGCGCACAATTGGCCTAGCGTTGTCCAGGGTAGGGGAGGGAATGGCCGGCAGGGATGTAGCTCAGTTGATAGAGCATGGCGTTTGCAACGCCAGGGTTGTGGGTTTGATTCCCACGGGGGACCAGTATGAAAAAAAATATATATATATATGTATTCACTAACTGTAAGTCGCTCTGGATAAGAGCGTCTGCTAAATGACTAAAATGTAAATGTAAATGTAAGATCCCACCAAAACAGGACCAAGCAGTGTGTTCAGGAACAAACGCCGGGTAAGGAACAGGAGGTTACTCTAGTGGATGTCCTCCTCGGTTGGGGGAAGATCACGGAGGAGGAGGCCGTCCGCTACCGGAGGGCAATGAGGGTGGATGCCCAGGCAGGAGAGGAGAAACGGCGCCAACCGTGCTGTCGTCGGACAGGCGAGAGGCAACCCCAAGATATTTTTTTGGGGGGGCACACGGCATGGACGACAGGGATGCTGGAGGCAGCTACTGGACGAATCGGCGGATTAGGAGAGGAGGCCACCAGGTTTGGGGGGCTGGAAGGGAGGTTGGCGGAGCCTAGAGGTAGAGCAGAGCCAACTCCCCGTACTCAGGCTAGGCAGCGTGAGACTGGGCAGGTTCCGAGTTATGCGGAGCTGCGTACTGTGCCGCGAGTGGTCCGGCACAGTCCTGTACGTCCTGTGCTAGCACAACGCACGTGTCGTGCTAAGGTGGGCATGCAGCCAGGACGGAGTGTGCCGGCTCAACGCTTGTGGCCTCCAGTACCCCTCCTCGGTCCCGGATATCCTGCGCCAGTGCCACGTGCTGTAGTGCCAGTACGAGTGCACAGCCCTGTACGTCCTGTGCTGATGCCTCACACAGAGTGTGTAGAAATAGGCATTCAGACAGGACGGGTTGTGTCAGCTCTTCGCTCCAGACCTCCAGTCCGTCTCCACAGTCCAGTCCGGCCTGTTCCTAGTCCCCGCACCAAGCCAGTGGTGCGCGTCGCCAGCCCGGTCCGGCCTGTTCCTGCTCCCCGCACCAAGCCGGTGGTGCGCGTCGCCAGCCCGGTCCGGCCTGTTCCTGCTCCCCGCACCAAGCCTGTGGTGCACGTCGCCAGCCCGGTCCGGCCCGTTCCTGCTCCCCGCACCAAGCCAGTGGTGCGCGTCGTCAGCCCGGTCCGGCCCGTTCCTGCTCCCCGCACCAAGCCAGTGGTGCGCGTCGTCAGCCCGGTCCGGCCCGTTCCTGCTCCCCGCACCAAGCCAGTGGTGCGCGTCGCCAGCCCGGTCCGGCCCGTTCCTGCTCCCCGCACCAAGCCAGTGGTGCACGTCGTCAGCCCGGTCCGGCCCGTCCCTGCTCCCGCACCAAGCCAGTGGTGCGGCTCGCCAGCCCGGTCCGGCCGTCCTGCTCCCGCACCAAGCCTGTGGTGCGCGTCGCCAGCCCGGTCCGGCCTGTTCCTGCTCCCCGCACCAAGCCAGTGGTGCGTCGTCCAGCCCGGTCCGGCCCGTTCCTGCTCCCCGCACCAAGCCAGTGGTGCGCGTCGTTAGTCCGGCACGGTCCGTGCCTGTTCCACCGGTGCCTGGTCCGGCACCGGTCAGCTGCTCCACACCGGAGCCAGAGCAATCCGCTCCACCGGTGTCCAGTCCAGCTCCGGCCAGCGGGGCCAGACCAGACCAGGGGCGCTACGGGGGGGTAGCTAGAGAGTGGTGGTCACGCCCGGAGCCGGATCCGCCGCCGAGGCGGAATGCCCACCCGGCCCCTCCCCTGTTGTGTTTGGTTGGCGCGGTCGCAGTCCGCGCCTTTGGGGGTACTGTCACGCCCTGGCTCTGGGGACTCTTTAATGTTGAGCCAGGGTGTGTAGGTTTATTGTTTAGTGTTCTATGTGTTTCATTCTAGTTCGTGTATTTTTATGTTGGCCAGGGTGGTTCCCAATCAGAGACAGCTGTAGCTCATTGTCTCTGATTGGGGACCATACTTAGGCAGCCTGTTGGCACGTGTTTATTGTGGGATCTTGTTCCGTATGGTTCGTGTTGTATGACCTAGGACTTCACGTATCGTTTTGTTGTTTTTGTTCGGGTGTGTGTGCTTAGTAAAATAACGTACGCTTATCACGCTGCGCCTTGGTCCGTGACAAAACTACAACTCCCTACTACATCGCACACTGGTCCTCTGTAGCTCAGCTGGTAGAGCACGGCGCTTGGTCCTCTGTAGCTCAGCTGGTAGAGCACGGCGCTTGGTCCTCTGTAGCTCAGCTGGTAGAGCACGGCGCTTGGTCCTCTGTAGCTCAGCTGGTAGAGCACGGCGCTTGGTCCTCTGTAGCGCAGCTGGTAGAGCACGGCGCTTGGTCCTCTGTAGCTCAGCTGGTAGAGCACGGCGCTTGGTCCTCTGTAGCTCAGCTGGTAGAGCACGGCGCTTGGTCCTCTGTAGCTCAGCTGGTAGAGCACGGCGCTTGGTCCTCTGTAGCTCAGCTGGTAGAGCACGGCGCTGTGGTCCTCTGTAGCTCAGCTGGTAGAGCACGGCGCTGTGGTCCTCTGTAGCTCAGCTGGTAGAGCACGGCGCTGTGGTCCTCTGTAGCTCAGCTGGTAGAGCACGGCGCTGTGGTCCTCTGTAGCTCAGCTGGTAGAGCACGGCGCTTGGTCCTCTGTAGCTCAGCTGGTAGAGCACGGCGCTTGGTCCTCTGTAGCTCAGCTGGTAGAGCACGGCGCTTGGTCCTCTGTAGCTCAGCTGGTAGAGCACGGCGCTTGGTCCTCTGTAGCTCAGCTGGTAGAGCACGGCGCTTGGTCCTCTGTAGCTCAGCTGGTAGAGCACGGCGCTTGGTCCTCTGTAGCTCAGCTGGTAGAGCACGGCGCTTGGTCCTCTGTAGCTCAGCTGGTAGAGCACGGCGCTTGGTCCTCTGTAGCTCAGCTGGTAGAGCACGGCGCTTGGTCCTCTGTAGCTCAGCTGGTAGAGCACGGCGCTTGGTCCTCTGTAGCTCAGCTGGTAGAGCACGGCGCTTGGTCCTCTGTAGCTCAGCTGGTAGAGCACGGCGCTTGGTCCTCTGTAGCTCAGCTGGTAGAGCACGGCGCTTGGTCCTCTGTAGCTCAGCTGGTAGAGCACGGCGCTTGGTCCTCTGTAGCTCAGCTGGTAGAGCACGGCGCTTGGTCCTCTGTAGCTCAGCTGGTAGAGCACAGCGCTTGGTCCTCTGTAGCTCAGCTGGTAGAGCACGGCGCTTGGTCCTCTGTAGCTCAGCTGGTAGAGCACGGCGCTTGGTCCTCTGTAGCTCAGCTGGTAGAGCACGGCGCTTGGTCCTCTGTAGCTCAGCTGGTAGAGCACGGCGCTTGGTCCTCTGTAGCTCAGCTGGTAGAGCACGGCGCTTGGTCCTCTGTAGCTCAGCTGGTAGAGCACGGCGCTTGGTCCTCTGTAGCTCAGCTGGTAGAGCACGGCGCTTGGTCCTCTGTAGCTCAGCTGGTAGAGCACGGCGCTTGGTCCTCTGTAGCTCAGCTGGTAGAGCACGGCGCTTGGTCCTCTGTAGCTCAGCTGGTAGAGCACGGCGCTTGGTCCTCTGTAGCTCAGCTGGTAGAGCATGGCGCTGTGGTCCTCTGTAGTTCAGCTGGTAGAGCACGGCGCTTGGTCCTCTGTAGCTCAGCTGGTAGAGCACGGCGCTGTGGTCCTCTGTAGCTCAGCTGGTAGAGCACGGCGCTGTGGTCCTCTGTAGCTCAGCTGGTAGAGCATGGCGCTGTGGTCCTCTGTAGCTCAGCTGGTAGAGCATGGCGCTGTGGTCCTCTGTAGCTCAGCTGGTAGAGCACGGCGCTTGGTCCTCTGTAGCTCAGCTGGTAGAGCACGGCGCTTGGTCCTCTGTAGCTCAGCTGGTAGAGCACGGCGCTTGGTCCTCTGTAGCTCAGCTGGTAGAGCACGGCGCTTGGTCCTCTGTAGCTCAGCTGGTAGAGCACGGCGCTTGGTCCTCTGTAGCTCAGCTGGTAGAGCACGGCGCTTGGTCCTCTGTAGCTCAGCTGGTAGAGCACGGCGCTTGGTCCTCTGTAGCTCAGCTGGTAGAGCACGGCGCTTGGTCCTCTGTAGCTCAGCTGGTAGAGCACGGCGCTTGGTCCTCTGTAGCTCAGCTGGTAGAGCACGGCGCTTGGTCCTCTGTAGCTCAGCTGGTAGAGCACGGCGCTTGGTCCTCTGTAGCTCAGCTGGTAGAGCACGGCGCTGTGGTCCTCTGTAGCTCAGCTGGTAGAGCACGGCGCTTGGTCCTCTGTAGCTCAGCTGGTAGAGCACGGCGCTTGGTCCTCTGTAGCTCAGCTGGTAGAGCACGGCGCTTGGTCCTCTGTAGCTCAGCTGGTAGAGCACGGCGCTGTGGTCCTCTGTAGCTCAGCTGGTAGAGCACGGCGCTTGGTCCTCTGTAGCTCAGCTGGTAGAGCACGGCGCTGTGGTCCTCTGTAGCTCAGCTGGTAGAGCACGGCGCTGTGGTCCTCTGTAGCTCAGCTGGTAGAGCACGGCGCTGTGGTCCTCTGTAGCTCAGCTGGTAGAGCACGGCGCTGTGGTCCTCTGTAGCTCAGCTGGTAGAGCACGGCGCTGTGGTCCTCTGTAGCTCAGCTGGTAGAGCATGGCGCTGTGGTCCTCTGTAGCTCAGCTGGTAGAGCACGGCGCTTGGTCCTCTGTAGCTCAGCTGGTAGAGCACGGCGCTTGGTCCTCTGTAGCTCAGCTGGTAGAGCACGGCGCTTGGTCCTCTGTAGCTCAGCTGGTAGAGCACGGCGCTTGGTCCTCTGTAGCTCAGCTGGTAGAGCACGGCGCTGTGGTCCTCTGTAGCTCAGCTGGTAGAGCACGGCGCTGTGGTCCTCTGTAGCTCAGCTGGTAGAGCACGGCGCTGTGGTCCTCTGTAGCTCAGCTGGTAGAGCACGGCGCTTGGTCCTCTGTAGCTCAGCTGGTAGAGCACGGCGCTTGGTCCTCTGTAGCTCAGCTGGTAGAGCACGGCGCTTGGTCCTCTGTAGCTCAGCTGGTAGAGCACGGCGCTTGGTCCTCTGTAGCTCAGCTGGTAGAGCACGGCGCTTGGTCCTCTGTAGCTCAGCTGGTAGAGCACGGCGCTTGGTCCTCTGTAGCTCAGCTGGTAGAGCACGGCGCTTGGTCCTCTGTAGCTCAGCTGGTAGAGCACGGCGCTTGGTCCTCTGTAGCTCAGCTGGTAGAGCACGGCGCTTGGTCCTCTGTAGCTCAGCTGGTAGAGCACGGCGCTTGGTCCTCTGTAGCTCAGCTGGTAGAGCACGGCGCTTGGTCCTCTGTAGCTCAGCTGGTAGAGCACGGCGCTTGGTCCTCTGTAGCTCAGCTGGTAGAGCACGGCGCTTGGTCCTCTGTAGCTCAGCTGGTAGAGCACGGCGCTTGGTCCTCTGTAGCTCAGCTGGTAGAGCACGGCGCTTGGTCCTCTGTAGCTCAGCTGGTAGAGCACGGCGCTTGGTCCTCTGTAGCTCAGCTGGTAGAGCACGGCGCTTGGTCCTCTGTAGCTCAGCTGGTAGAGCACGGCGCTTGGTCCTCTGTAGCTCAGCTGGTAGAGCACGGCGCTTGGTCCTCTGTAGCTCAGCTGGTAGAGCACGGCGCTTGGTCCTCTGTAGCTCAGCTGGTAGAGCACGGCGCTTGGTCCTCTGTAGCTCAGCTGGTAGAGCACGGCGCTTGGTCCTCTGTAGCTCAGCTGGTAGAGCACGGCGCTTGGTCCTCTGTAGCTCAGCTGGTAGAGCACGGCGCTTGGTCCTCTGTAGCTCAGCTGGTAGAGCACGGCGCTTGGTCCTCTGTAGCTCAGCTGGTAGAGCACGGCGCTGTGGTCCTCTGTAGCTCAGCTGGTAGAGCACGGCGCTTGGTCCTCTGTAGCTCAGCTGGTAGAGCACGGCGCTGTGGTCCTCTGTAGCTCAGCTGGTAGAGCACGGCGCTGTGGTCCTCTGTAGCTCAGCTGGTAGAGCACGGCGCTGTGGTCCTCTGTAGCTCAGCTGGTAGAGCATGGCGCTGTGGTCCTCTGTAGCTCAGCTGGTAGAGCACGGCGCTTGGTCCTCTGTAGCTCAGCTGGTAGAGCACGGCGCTTGGTCCTCTGTAGCTCAGCTGGTAGAGCACGGCGCTTGGTCCTCTGTAGCTCAGCTGGTAGAGCACGGCGCTTGGTCCTCTGTAGCTCAGCTGGTAGAGCACGGCGCTTGGTCCTCTGTAGCTCAGCTGGTAGAGCACGGCGCTTGGTCCTCTGTAGCTCAGCTGGTAGAGCACGGCGCTTGGTCCTCTGTAGCTCAGCTGGTAGAGCACGGCGCTTGGTCCTCTGTAGCTCAGCTGGTAGAGCACGGCGCTTGGTCCTCTGTAGCTCAGCTGGTAGAGCACGGCGCTTGGTCCTCTGTAGCTCAGCTGGTAGAGCACGGCGCTTGGTCCTCTGTAGCTCAGCTGGTAGAGCACGGCGCTTGGTCCTCTGTAGCTCAGCTGGTAGAGCACGGCGCTTGGTCCTCTGTAGCTCAGCTGGTAGAGCACGGCGCTTGGTCCTCTGTAGCTCAGCTGGTAGAGCACGGCGATGTGGTCCTCTGTAGCTCAGCTGGTAGAGCACGGCGCTTGGTCCTCTGTAGCTCAGCTGGTAGAGCACGGCGCTGTGGTCCTCTGTAGCTCAGCTGGTAGAGCACGGCGCTGTGGTCCTCTGTAGCTCAGCTGGTAGAGCACGGCGCTGTGGTCCTCTGTAGCTCAGCTGGTAGAGCACGGCGCTGTGGTCCTCTGTAGCTCAGCTGGTAGAGCACGGCGCTGTGGTCCTCTGTAGCTCAGCTGGTAGAGCACGGCGCTGTGGTCCTCTGTAGCTCAGCTGGTAGAGCACGGCGCTTGGTCCTCTGTAGCTCAGCTGGTAGAGCACGGCGCTTGGTCCTCTGTAGCTCAGCTGGTAGAGCACGGCGCTTGGTCCTCTGTAGCTCAGCTGGTAGAGCACGGCGCTTGGTCCTCTGTAGCTCAGCTGGTAGAGCACGGCGCTGGTCCTCTGTAGCTCAGCTGGTAGAGCACGGCGCTCGGTCCTCTGTAGCTCAGCTGGTAGAGCACGGCGCTCGGTCCTCTGTAGCTCAGCTGGTAGAGCACGGCGCTCGGTCCTCTGTAGCTCAGCTGGTAGAGCACGGCGCTCGGTCCTCTGTAGCTCAGCTGGTAGAGCACGGCGCTCGGTCCTCTGTAGCTCAGCTGGTAGAGCACGGCGCTCGGTCCTCTGTAGCTCAGCTGGTAGAGCACGGCGCTCGGTCCTCTGTAGCTCAGCTGGTAGAGCACGGCGCTCGGTCCTCTGTAGCTCAGCTGGTAGAGCACGGCGCTCGGTCCTCTGTAGCTCAGCTGGTAGAGCACGGCGCTCGGTCCTCTGTAGCTCAGCTGGTAGAGCACGGCGCTCGGTCCTCTGTAGCTCAGCTGGTAGAGCACGGCGCTTGGTCCTCTGTAGCTCAGCTGGTAGAGCACGGCGCTTGGTCCTCTGAGCTCAGCTGGTAGAGCACGGCGCTTGGTCCTCTGTAGCTCAGCTGGTAGAGCACGGCGCTTGGTCCTCTGTAGCTCAGCTGGTAGAGCACGGCGCTTGGTCCTCTGTAGCTCAGCTGGTAGAGCACGGCGCTTGGTCCTCTGTAGCTCAGCTGGTAGAGCACGGCGCTTGGTCCTCTGTAGCTCAGCTGGTAGAGCACGGCGCTTGGTCCTCTGTAGCTCAGCTGGTAGAGCACGGCGCTTGGTCCTCTGTAGCTCAGCTGGTAGAGCACGGCGCTTGGTCCTCTGTAGCTCAGCTGGTAGAGCACGGCGCTTGGTCCTCTGTAGCTCAGCTGGTAGAGCACGGCGCTTGGTCCTCTGTAGCTCAGCTGGTAGAGCACGGCGCTTGGTCCTCTGTAGCTCAGCTGGTAGAGCACGGCGCTTGGTCCTCTGTAGCTCAGCTGGTAGAGCACGGCGCTTGGTCCTCTGTAGCTCAGCTGGTAGAGCACGGCGCTTGGTCCTCTGTAGCTCAGCTGGTAGAGCACGGCGCTTGGTCCTCTGTAGCTCAGCTGGTAGAGCACGGCGCTTGGTCCTCTGTAGCTCAGCTGGTAGAGCACGGCGCTTGGTCCTCTGTAGCTCAGCTGGTAGAGCACGGCGCTTGGTCCTCTGTAGCTCAGCTGGTAGAGCACGGCGCTTGGTCCTCTGTAGCTCAGCTGGTAGAGCACGGCGCTTGGTCCTCTGTAGCTCAGCTGGTAGAGCACGGCGCTTGGTCCTCTGTAGCTCAGCTGGTAGAGCACGGCGCTTGGTCCTCTGCAGCTCAGCTGGTAGAGCACGGCGCTTGGTCCTCTGCAGCTCAGCTGGTAGAGCACGGCGCTTGGTCCTCTGCAGCTCAGCTGGTAGAGCACGGCGCTTGGTCCTCTGCAGCTCAGCTGGTAGAGCACGGCGCTTGGTCCTCTGGAGCTCAGCTGGTAGAGCACGGCGCTTGGTCCTCTGGAGCTCAGCTGGTAGAGCACGGCGCTTGGTCCTCTGCAGCTCAGCTGGTAGAGCACGGCGCTTGGTCCTCTGGAGCTCAGCTGGTAGAGCACGGCGCTTGGTCCTCTGGAGCTCAGCTGGTAGAGCACGGCGCTTGGTCCTCTGGAGCTCAGCTGGTAGAGCACGGCGCTTGGTCCTCTGTAGCTCAGCTGGTAGAGCACGGCGCTTGGTCCTCTGTAGCTCAGCTGGTAGAGCACGGCGCTTGGTCCTCTGCAGCTCAGCTGGTAGAGCACGGCGCTTGGTCCTCTGCAGCTCAGCTGGTAGAGCACGGCGCTTGGTCCTCTGCAGCTCAGCTGGTAGAGCACGGCGCTTGGTCCTCTGGAGCTCAGCTGGTAGAGCACGGCGCTTGGTCCTCTGTAGCTCAGCTGGTAGAGCACGGCGCTTGGTCCTCTGTAGCTCAGCTGGTAGAGCACGGCGCTTGGTCCTCTGTAGCTCAGCTGGTAGAGCACGGCGCTTGGTCCTCTGTAGCGCAGCTGGTAGAGCACGGCGCTTGGTCCTCTGTAGCGCAGCTGGTAGAGCACGGCGCTTGGTCCTCTGTAGCTCAGCTGGTAGAGCACGGCGCTTGGTCCTCTGTAGCTCAGCTGGTAGAGCACGGCGCTTGGTCCTCTGGAGCTCAGCTGGTAGAGCACGGCGCTTGGTCCTCTGGAGCTCAGCTGGTAGAGCACGGCGCTTGGTCCTCTGGAGCTCAGCTGGTAGAGCACGGCGCTTGGTCCTCTGTAGCTCAGCTGGTAGAGCACGGCGCTTGGTCCTCTGGAGCTCAGCTGGTAGAGCACGGCGCTTGGTCCTCTGTAGCGCAGCTGGTAGAGCACGGCGCTTGGTCCTCTGTAGCTCAGCTGGTAGAGCACGGCGCTTGGTCCTCTGTAGCTCAGCTGGTAGAGCACGGCGCTTGGTCCTCTGTAGCTCAGCTGGTAGAGCACGGCGCTTGGTCCTCTGGAGCTCAGCTGGTAGAGCACGGCGCTTGGTCCTCTGGAGCTCAGCTGGTAGAGCACGGCGCTTGGTCCTCTGTAGCTCAGCTGGTAGAGCACGGCGCTTGGTCCTCTGTAGCTCAGCTGGTAGAGCACGGCGCTTGGTCCTCTGTAGCTCAGCTGGTAGAGCACGGCGCTTGGTCCTCTGTAGCTCAGCTGGTAGAGCACGGCGCTTGGTCCTCTGTAGCTCAGCTGGTAGAGCACGGCGCTTGGTCCTCTGTAGCTCAGCTGGTAGAGCACGGCGCTTGGTCCTCTGTAGCTCAGCTGGTAGAGCACGGCGCTTGGTCCTCTGTAGCTCAGCTGGTAGAGCACGGCGCTTGGTCCTCTGTAGCTCAGCTGGTAGAGCACGGCGCTTGGTCCTCTGTAGCTCAGCTGGTAGAGCACGGCGCTTGGTCCTCTGTAGCTCAGCTGGTAGAGCACGGCGCTTGGTCCTCTGTAGCTCAGCTGGTAGAGCACGGCGCTTGGTCCTCTGTAGCTCAGCTGGTAGAGCACGGCGCTGGTCCTCTGTAGCTCAGCTGGTAGAGCACGGCGCTTGGTCCTCTGTAGCTCAGCTGGTAGAGCACGGCGCTTGGTCCTCTGTAGCTCAGCTGGTAGAGCACGGCGCTTGGTCCTCTGTAGCTCAGCTGGTAGAGCACGGCGCTTGGTCCTCTGTAGCTCAGCTGGTAGAGCACGGCGCTTGGTCCTCTGTAGCTCAGCTGGTAGAGCACGGCGCTTGGTCCTCTGTAGCTCAGCTGGTAGAGCACGGCGCTTGGTCCTCTGTAGCTCAGCTGGTAGAGCACGGCGCTTGGTCCTCTGTAGCTCAGCTGGTAGAGCACGGCGCTTGGTCCTCTGTAGCTCAGCTGGTAGAGCACGGCGCTTGGTCCTCTGTAGCGCAGCTGGTAGAGCACGGCGCTTGGTCCTCTGTAGCGCAGCTGGTAGAGCACGGCGCTTGGTCCTCTGTAGCTCAGCTGGTAGAGCACGGCGCTTGGTCCTCTGTAGCTCAGCTGGTAGAGCACGGCGCTTGGTCCTCTGTAGCTCAGCTGGTAGAGCACGGCGCTTGGTCCTCTGTAGCTCAGCTGGTAGAGCACGGCGCTTGGTCCTCTGTAGCGCAGCTGGTAGAGCACGGCGCTTGGTCCTCTGTAGCTCAGCTGGTAGAGCACGGCGCTTGGTCCTCTGTAGCTCAGCTGGTAGAGCACGGCGCTTGGTCCTCTGTAGCTCAGCTGGTAGAGCACGGCGCTTGGTCCTCTGTAGCTCAGCTGGTAGAGCACGGCGCTTGGTCCTCTGTAGCTCAGCTGGTAGAGCACGGCGCTTGGTCCTCTGGAGCTCAGCTGGTAGAGCACGGCGCTTGGTCCTCTGGAGCTCAGCTGGTAGAGCACGGCGCTTGGTCCTCTGTAGCTCAGCTGGTAGAGCACGGCGCTTGGTCCTCTGTAGCTCAGCTGGTAGAGCACGGCGCTTGGTCCTCTGTAGCTCAGCTGGTAGAGCACGGCGCTTGGTCCTCTGTAGCTCAGCTGGTAGAGCACGGCGCTTGGTCCTCTGTAGCTCAGCTGGTAGAGCACGGCGCTTGGTCCTCTGTAGCTCAGCTGGTAGAGCACGGCGCTTGGTCCTCTGTAGCTCAGCTGGTAGAGCACGGCGCTTGGTCCTCTGTAGCTCAGCTGGTAGAGCACGGCGCTTGGTCCTCTGTAGCTCAGCTGGTAGAGCACGGCGCTTGGTCCTCTGTAGCTCAGCTGGTAGAGCACGGCGCTTGGTCCTCTGTAGCTCAGCTGGTAGAGCACGGCGCTTGGTCCTCTGTAGCTCAGCTGGTAGAGCACGGCGCTTGGTCCTCTGTAGCTCAGCTGGTAGAGCACGGCGCTTGGTCCTCTGTAGCTCAGCTGGTAGAGCACGGCGCTTGGTCCTCTGTAGCTCAGCTGGTAGAGCACGGCGCTTGGTCCTCTGTAGCTCAGCTGGTAGAGCACGGCGCTGTGGTCCTCTGTAGCTCAGCTGGTAGAGCACGGCGCTTGGTCCTCTGTAGCTCAGCTGGTAGAGCACGGCGCTTGGTCCTCTGTAGCTCAGCTGGTAGAGCACGGCGCTTGGTCCTCTGTAGCTCAGCTGGTAGAGCACGGCGCTTGGTCCTCTGTAGCTCAGCTGGTAGAGCACGGCGCTTGGTCCTCTGTAGCTCAGCTGGTAGAGCACGGCGCTTGGTCCTCTGTAGCTCAGCTGGTAGAGCACGGCGCTTGGTCCTCTGTAGCTCAGCTGGTAGAGCACGGCGCTTGGTCCTCTGTAGCTCAGCTGGTAGAGCACGGCGCTTGGTCCTCTGTAGCTCAGCTGGTAGAGCACGGCGCTTGGTCCTCTGTAGCTCAGCTGGTAGAGCACGGCGCTTGGTCCTCTGTAGCTCAGCTGGTAGAGCACGGCGCTTGGTCCTCTGTAGCGCAGCTGGTAGAGCACGGCGCTTGGTCCTCTGTAGCGCAGCTGGTAGAGCACGGCGCTTGGTCCTCTGTAGCTCAGCTGGTAGAGCACGGCGCTTGGTCCTCTGTAGCTCAGCTGGTAGAGCACGGCGCTTGGTCCTCTGTAGCTCAGCTGGTAGAGCACGGCGCTTGGTCCTCTGTAGCTCAGCTGGTAGAGCACGGCGCTTGGTCCTCTGTAGCTCAGCTGGTAGAGCACGGCGCTTGGTCCTCTGTAGCGCAGCTGGTAGAGCACGGCGCTTGGTCCTCTGTAGCTCAGCTGGTAGAGCACGGCGCTTGGTCCTCTGTAGCTCAGCTGGTAGAGCACGGCGCTTGGTCCTCTGTAGCTCAGCTGGTAGAGCACGGCGCTTGGTCCTCTGTAGCTCAGCTGGTAGAGCACGGCGCTTGGTCCTCTGTAGCTCAGCTGGTAGAGCACGGCGCTTGGTCCTCTGTAGCTCAGCTGGTAGAGCACGGCGCTTGGTCCTCTGTAGCTCAGCTGGTAGAGCACGGCGCTTGGTCCTCTGTAGCTCAGCTGGTAGAGCACGGCGCTTGGTCCTCTGTAGCTCAGCTGGTAGAGCACGGCGCTTGGTCCTCTGTAGCTCAGCTGGTAGAGCACGGCGCTTGGTCCTCTGTAGCTCAGCTGGTAGAGCACGGCGCTTGGTCCTCTGTAGCTCAGCTGGTAGAGCACGGCGCTTGGTCCTCTGTAGCTCAGCTGGTAGAGCACGGCGCTTGGTCCTCTGTAGCTCAGCTGGTAGAGCACGGCGCTTGGTCCTCTGTAGCGCAGCTGGTAGAGCACGGCGCTTGGTCCTCTGTAGCGCAGCTGGTAGAGCACGGCGCTTGGTCCTCTGTAGCTCAGCTGGTAGAGCACGGCGCTTGGTCCTCTGTAGCTCAGCTTGTAGAGCACGGCGCTTGGTCCTCTGTAGCTCAGCTGGTAGAGCACGGCGCTTGGTCCTCTGTAGCTCAGCTGGTAGAGCACGGCGCTTGGTCCTCTGTAGCTCAGCTGGTAGAGCACGGCGCTTGGTCCTCTGTAGCTCAGCTGGTAGAGCACGGCGCTTGGTCCTCTGTAGCTCAGCTGGTAGAGCACGGCGCTTGGTCCTCTGTAGCTCAGCTGGTAGAGCACGGCGCTTGGTCCTCTGTAGCGCAGCTGGTAGAGCACGGCGCTTGGTCCTCTGTAGCTCAGCTGGTAGAGCACGGCGCTTGGTCCTCTGTAGCTCAGCTGGTAGAGCACGGCGCTTGGTCCTCTGTAGCTCAGCTGGTAGAGCACGGCGCTGTGGTCCTCTGTAGCTCAGCTGGTAGAGCACGGCGCTGTGGTCCTCTGTAGCTCAGCTGGTAGAGCACGGCGCTGTGGTCCTCTGTAGCTCAGCTGGTAGAGCACGGCGCTGTGGTCCTCTGTAGCTCAGCTGGTAGAGCACGGCGCTTGGTCCTCTGTAGCTCAGCTGGTAGAGCACGGCGCTTGGTCCTCTGTAGCTCAGCTGGTAGAGCACGGCGCTTGGTCCTCTGTAGCTCAGCTGGTAGAGCACGGCGCTTGGTCCTCTGTAGCTCAGCTGGTAGAGCACGGCGCTTGGTCCTCTGTAGCTCAGCTGGTAGAGCACGGCGCTTGGTCCTCTGTAGCTCAGCTGGTAGAGCACGGCGCTTGGTCCTCTGTAGCTCAGCTGGTAGAGCACGGCGCTTGGTCCTCTGTAGCTCAGCTGGTAGAGCACGGCGCTTGGTCCTCTGTAGCTCAGCTGGTAGAGCACGGCGCTTGGTCCTCTGTAGCTCAGCTGGTAGAGCACGGCGCTTGGTCCTCTGTAGCTCAGCTGGTAGAGCACGGCGCTTGGTCCTCTGTAGCTCAGCTGGTAGAGCACGGCGCTTGGTCCTCTGTAGCTCAGCTGGTAGAGCACGGCGCTTGGTCCTCTGTAGCTCAGCTGGTAGAGCACGGCGCTTGGTCCTCTGTAGCTCAGCTGGTAGAGCACGGCGCTTGGTCCTCTGTAGCTCAGCTGGTAGAGCACGGCGCTTGGTCCTCTGTAGCTCAGCTGGTAGAGCACGGCGCTTGGTCCTCTGTAGCTCAGCTGGTAGAGCACGGCGCTTGGTCCTCTGTAGCTCAGCTGGTAGAGCACGGCGCTTGGTCCTCTGTAGCTCAGCTGGTAGAGCACGGCGCTTGGTCCTCTGTAGCTCAGCTGGTAGAGCACGGCGCTTGGTCCTCTGTAGCTCAGCTGGTAGAGCACGGCGCTGTGGTCCTCTGTAGCTCAGCTGGTAGAGCACGGCGCTTGGTCCTCTGTAGCTCAGCTGGTAGAGCACGGCGCTGTGGTCCTCTGTAGCTCAGCTGGTAGAGCACGGCGCTGTGGTCCTCTGTAGCTCAGCTGGTAGAGCACGGCGCTGTGGTCCTCTGTAGCTCAGCTGGTAGAGCACGGCGCTGTGGTCCTCTGTAGCTCAGCTGGTAGAGCACGGCGCTTGGTCCTCTGTAGCTCAGCTGGTAGAGCACGGCGCTTGGTCCTCTGTAGCTCAGCTGGTAGAGCACGGCGCTTGGTCCTCTGTAGCTCAGCTGGTAGAGCACGGCGCTTGGTCCTCTGTAGCTCAGCTGGTAGAGCACGGCGCTTGGTCCTCTGTAGCTCAGCTGGTAGAGCACGGCTCTTGGTCCTCTGTAGCTCAGCTGGTAGAGCACGGCGCTTGGTCCTCTGTAGCTCAGCTGGTAGAGCACGGCGCTTGGTCCTCTGTAGCTCAGCTGGTAGAGCACGGCGCTTGGTCCTCTGTAGCTCAGCTGGTAGAGCACGGCGCTTGGTCCTCTGTAGCTCAGCTGGTAGAGCACGGCGCTTGTTCCTCTGTAGCTCAGCTGGTAGAGCACGGCGCTTGGTCCTCTGTAGCTCAGCTGGTAGAGCACGGCGCTTGGTCCTCTGTAGCTCAGCTGGTAGAGCACGGCGCTTGGTCCTCTGTAGCTCAGCTGGTAGAGCACGGCGCTTGGTCCTCTGTAGCTCAGCTGGTAGAGCACGGCGCTGTGGTCCTCTGTAGCTCAGCTGGTAGAGCACGGCGCTTGGTCCTCTGTAGCTCAGCTGGTAGAGCACGGCGCTGTGGTCCTCTGTAGCTCAGCTGGTAGAGCACGGCGCTGTGGTCCTCTGTAGCTCAGCTGGTAGAGCACGGCGCTGTGGTCCTCTGTAGCTCAGCTGGTAGAGCACGGCGCTGTGGTCCTCTGTAGCTCAGCTGGTAGAGCACGGCGCTGTGGTCCTCTGTAGCTCAGCTGGTAGAGCATGGCGCTGTGGTCCTCTGTAGCTCAGCTGGTAGAGCACGGCGCTTGGTCCTCTGTAGCTCAGCTGGTAGAGCACGGCGCTTGGTCCTCTGTAGCTCAGCTGGTAGAGCACGGCGCTTGGTCCTCTGTAGCTCAGCTGGTAGAGCACGGCGCTTGGTCCTCTGTAGCTCAGCTGGTAGAGCACGGCGCTTGGTCCTCTGTAGCTCAGCTGGTAGAGCACGGCGCTCGGTCCTCTGTAGCTCAGCTGGTAGAGCACGGCGCTCGGTCCTCTGTAGCTCAGCTGGTAGAGCACGGCGCTCGGTCCTCTGTAGCTCAGCTGGTAGAGCACGGCGCTCGGTCCTCTGTAGCTCAGCTGGTAGAGCACGGCGCTCGGTCCTCTGTAGCTCAGCTGGTAGAGCACGGCGCTCGGTCCTCTGTAGCTCAGCTGGTAGAGCACGGCGCTCGGTCCTCTGTAGCTCAGCTGGTAGAGCACGGCGCTCGGTCCTCTGTAGCTCAGCTGGTAGAGCACGGCGCTCGGTCCTCTGTAGCTCAGCTGGTAGAGCACGGCGCTTGGTCCTCTGTAGCTCAGCTGGTAGAGCACGGCGCTTGGTCCTCTGTAGCTCAGCTGGTAGAGCACGGCGCTTGGTCCTCTGTAGCTCAGCTGGTAGAGCACGGCGCTTGGTCCTCTGTAGCTCAGCTGGTAGAGCACGGCGCTTGGTCCTCTGTAGCTCAGCTGGTAGAGCACGGCGCTTGGTCCTCTGTAGCTCAGCTGGTAGAGCACGGCGCTTGGTCCTCTGTAGCTCAGCTGGTAGAGCACGGCGCTTGGTCCTCTGTAGCTCAGCTGGTAGAGCACGGCGCTTGGTCCTCTGTAGCTCAGCTGGTAGAGCACGGCGCTTGGTCCTCTGTAGCTCAGCTGGTAGAGCACGGCGCTTGGTCCTCTGTAGCTCAGCTGGTAGAGCACGGCGCTTGGTCCTCTGTAGCTCAGCTGGTAGAGCACGGCGCTTGGTCCTCTGTAGCTCAGCTGGTAGAGCACGGCGCTTGGTCCTCTGTAGCTCAGCTGGTAGAGCACGGCGCTTGGTCCTCTGTAGCTCAGCTGGTAGAGCACGGCGCTTGGTCCTCTGTAGCTCAGCTGGTAGAGCACGGCGCTTGGTCCTCTGTAGCTCAGCTGGTAGAGCACGGCGCTTGGTCCTCTGTAGCTCAGCTGGTAGAGCACGGCGCTGTGGTCCTCTGTAGCTCAGCTGGTAGAGCACGGCGCTTGGTCCTCTGTAGCTCAGCTGGTAGAGCACGGCGCTGTGGTCCTCTGTAGCTCAGCTGGTAGAGCACGGCGCTGTGGTCCTCTGTAGCTCAGCTGGTAGAGCACGGCGCTGTGGTCCTCTGTAGCTCAGCTGGTAGAGCACGGCGCTGTGGTCCTCTGTAGCTCAGCTGGTAGAGCATGGCGCTGTGGTCCTCTGTAGCTCAGCTGGTAGAGCATGGCGCTGTGGTCCTCTGTAGCTCAGCTGGTAGAGCACGGCGCTTGGTCCTCTGTAGCTCAGCTGGTAGAGCACGGCGCTTGGTCCTCTGTAGCTCAGCTGGTAGAGCACGGCGCTTGGTCCTCTGTAGCTCAGCTGGTAGAGCACGGCGCTTGGTCCTCTGTAGCTCAGCTGGTAGAGCACCGCGCTCGGTCCTCTGTAGCTCAGCTGGTAGAGCACGGCGCTCGGTCCTCTGTAGCTCAGCTGGTAGAGCACGGCGCTCGGTCCTCTGTAGCTCAGCTGGTAGAGCACGGCGCTCGGTCCTCTGTAGCTCAGCTGGTAGAGCACGGCGCTCGGTCCTCTGTAGCTCAGCTGGTAGAGCACGGCGCTCGGTCCTCTGTAGCTCAGCTGGTAGAGCACGGCGCTTGGTCCTCTGTAGCTCAGCTGGTAGAGCACGGCGCTTGGTCCTCTGTAGCTCAGCTGGTAGAGCACGGCGCTTGGTCCTCTGTAGATCAGCTGGTAGAGCACGGCGCTTGGTCCTCTGTAGCTCAGCTGGTAGAGCACGGCGCTTGGTCCTCTGTAGCTCAGCTGGTAGAGCACGGCGCTTGGTCCTCTGTAGCTCAGCTGGTAGAGCACGGCGCTTGGTCCTCTGTAGCTCAGCTGGTAGAGCACGGCGCTTGGTCCTCTGTAGCTCAGCTGGTAGAGCACGGCGCTTGGTCCTCTGTAGCTCAGCTGGTAGAGCACGGCGCTTGGTCCTCTGTAGCTCAGCTGGTAGAGCACGGCGCTTGGTCCTCTGTAGCTCAGCTGGTAGAGCACGGCGCTTGGTCCTCTGTAGCTCAGCTGGTAGAGCACGGCGCTTGGTCCTCTGTAGCTCAGCTGGTAGAGCACGGCGCTTGGTCCTCTGTAGCTCAGCTGGTAGAGCACGGCGCTTGGTCCTCTGTAGCTCAGCTGGTAGAGCACGGCGCTTGGTCCTCTGTAGCTCAGCTGGTAGAGCACGGCGCTTGGTCCTCTGCAGCTCAGCTGGTAGAGCACGGCGCTTGGTCCTCTGCAGCTCAGCTGGTAGAGCACGGCGCTTGGTCCTCTGCAGCTCAGCTGGTAGAGCACGGCGCTTGGTCCTCTGGAGCTCAGCTGGTAGAGCACGGCGCTTGGTCCTCTGGAGCTCAGCTGGTAGAGCACGGCGCTTGGTCCTCTGGAGCTCAGCTGGTAGAGCACGGCGCTTGGTCCTCTGGAGCTCAGCTGGTAGAGCACGGCGCTTGGTCCTCTGGAGCTCAGCTGGTAGAGCACGGCGCTTGGTCCTCTGTAGCTCAGCTGGTAGAGCACGGCGCTTGGTCCTCTGTAGCTCAGCTGGTAGAGCACGGCGCTTGGTCCTCTGCAGCTCAGCTGGTAGAGCACGGCGCTTGGTCCTCTGCAGCTCAGCTGGTAGAGCACGGCGCTTGGTCCTCTGCAGCTCAGCTGGTAGAGCACGGCGCTTGGTCCTCTGGAGCTCAGCTGGTAGAGCACGGCGCTTGGTCCTCTGGAGCTCAGCTGGTAGAGCACGGCGCTTGGTCCTCTGTAGCTCAGCTGGTAGAGCACGGCGCTTGGTCCTCTGTAGCTCAGCTGGTAGAGCACGGCGCTTGGTCCTCTGTAGCTCAGCTGGTAGAGCACGGCGCTTGGTCCTCTGTAGCGCAGCTGGTAGAGCACGGCGCTTGGTCCTCTGTAGCGCAGCTGGTAGAGCACGGCGCTGGGTCCTCTGTAGCTCAGCTGGTAGAGCACGGCGCTTGGTCCTCTGTAGCTCAGCTGGTAGAGCACGGCGCTTGGTCCTCTGTAGCTCAGCTGGTAGAGCACGGCGCTTGGTCCTCTGTAGCTCAGCTGGTAGAGCACGGCGCTTGGTCCTCTGGAGCTCAGCTGGTAGAGCACGGCGCTTGGTCCTCTGTAGCTCAGCTGGTAGAGCACGGCGCTTGGTCCTCTGGAGCTCAGCTGGTAGAGCACGGCGCTTGGTCCTCTGTAGCGCAGCTGGTAGAGCACGGCGCTTGGTCCTCTGTAGCTCAGCTGGTAGAGCACGGCGCTTGGTCCTCTGTAGCTCAGCTGGTAGAGCACGGCGCTTGGTCCTCTGTAGCTCAGCTGGTAGAGCACGGCGCTTGGTCCTCTGGAGCTCAGCTGGTAGAGCACGGCGCTTGGTCCTCTGGAGCTCAGCTGGTAGAGCACGGCGCTTGGTCCTCTGTAGCTCAGCTGGTAGAGCACGGCGCTTGGTCCTCTGTAGCTCAGCTGGTAGAGCACGGCGCTTGGTCCTCTGTAGCTCAGCTGGTAGAGCACGGCGCTTGGTCCTCTGTAGCTCAGCTGGTAGAGCACGGCGCTTGGTCCTCTGTAGCTCAGCTGGTAGAGCACGGCGCTTGGTCCTCTGTAGCTCAGCTGGTAGAGCACGGCGCTTGGTCCTCTGTAGCTCAGCTGGTAGAGCACGGCGCTTGGTCCTCTGTAGCTCAGCTGGTAGAGCACGGCGCTTGGTCCTCTGTAGCTCAGCTGGTAGAGCACGGAGCTTGGTCCTCTGTAGCTCAGCTGGTAGAGCACGGCGCTTGGTCCTCTGTAGCTCAGCTGGTAGAGCACGGCGCTTGGTCCTCTGTAGCTCAGCTGGTAGAGCACGGCGCTGGTCCTCTGTAGCTCAGCTGGTAGAGCACGGCGCTTGGTCCTCTGTAGCTCAGCTGGTAGAGCACGGCGCTTGGTCCTCTGTAGCTCAGCTGGTAGAGCACGGCGCTTGGTCCTCTGTAGCTCAGCTGGTAGAGCACGGCGCTTGGTCCTCTGTAGCTCAGCTGGTAGAGCACGGCGCTTGGTCCTCTGTAGCTCAGCTGGTAGAGCACGGCGCTTGGTCCTCTGTAGCGCAGCTGGTAGAGCACGGCGCTTGGTCCTCTGTAGCTCAGCTGGTAGAGCACGGCGCTTGGTCCTCTGTAGCTCAGCTGGTAGAGCACGGCGCTTGGTCCTCTGTAGCTCAGCTGGTAGAGCACGGCGCTTGGTCCTCTGTAGCTCAGCTGGTAGAGCACGGAGCTTGGTCCTCTGTAGCTCAGCTGGTAGAGCACGGCGCTTGGTCCTCTGTAGCTCAGCTGGTAGAGCACGGCGCTTGGTCCTCTGTAGCTCAGCTGGTAGAGCACGGCGCTTGGTCCTCTGTAGCGCAGCTGGTAGAGCACGGCGCTTGGTCCTCTGTAGCGCAGCTGGTAGAGCACGGCGCTTGGTCCTCTGTAGCGCAGCTGGTAGAGCACGGCGCTTGGTCCTCTGTAGCTCAGCTGGTAGAGCACGGCGCTTGGTCCTCTGTAGCTCAGCTGGTAGAGCACGGCGCTTGGTCCTCTGTAGCTCAGCTGGTAGAGCACGGCGCTTGGTCCTCTGTAGCGCAGCTGGTAGAGCACGGCGCTTGGTCCTCTGTAGCTCAGCTGGTAGAGCACGGCGCTTGGTCCTCTGTAGCTCAGCTGGTAGAGCACGGCGCTTGGTCCTCTGTAGCTCAGCTGGTAGAGCACGGCGCTTGGTCCTCTGTAGCGCAGCTGGTAGAGCACGGCGCTTGGTCCTCTGTAGCTCAGCTGGTAGAGCACGGCGCTTGGTCCTCTGTAGCTCAGCTGGTAGAGCACGGCGCTTGGTCCTCTGTAGCGCAGCTGGTAGAGCACGGCGCTTGGTCCTCTGTAGCTCAGCTGGTAGAGCACGGCGCTTGGTCCTCTGTAGCTCAGCTGGTAGAGCACGGCGCTTGGTCCTCTGTAGCTCAGCTGGTAGAGCACGGCGCTTGGTCCTCTGTAGCGCAGCTGGTAGAGCACGGCGCTTGGTCCTCTGTAGCTCAGCTGGTAGAGCACGGCGCTTGGTCCTCTGTAGCTCAGCTGGTAGAGCACGGCGCTTGGTCCTCTGTAGCTCAGCTGGTAGAGCACGGCGCTTGGTCCTCTGTAGCTCAGCTGGTAGAGCACGGCGCTTGGTCCTCTGTAGCTCAGCTGGTAGAGCACGGCGCTTGGTCCTCTGTAGCTCAGCTGGTAGAGCACGGCGCTTGGTCCTCTGTAGCTCAGCTGGTAGAGCACGGAGCTTGGTCCTCTGTAGCTCAGCTGGTAGAGCACGGCGCTTGGTCCTCTGTAGCTCAGCTGGTAGAGCACGGCGCTTGGTCCTCTGTAGCTCAGCTGGTAGAGCACGGCGCTGGTCCTCTGTAGCTCAGCTGGTAGAGCACGGCGCTTGGTCCTCTGTAGCTCAGCTGGTAGAGCACGGCGCTTGGTCCTCTGTAGCTCAGCTGGTAGAGCACGGCGCTTGGTCCTCTGTAGCTCAGCTGGTAGAGCACGGCGCTTGGTCCTCTGTAGCTCAGCTGGTAGAGCACGGCGCTTGGTCCTCTGTAGCTCAGCTGGTAGAGCACGGCGCTTGGTCCTCTGTAGCGCAGCTGGTAGAGCACGGCGCTTGGTCCTCTGTAGCTCAGCTGGTAGAGCACGGCGCTTGGTCCTCTGTAGCTCAGCTGGTAGAGCACGGCGCTTGGTCCTCTGTAGCTCAGCTGGTAGAGCACGGCGCTTGGTCCTCTGTAGCTCAGCTGGTAGAGCACGGAGCTTGGTCCTCTGTAGCTCAGCTGGTAGAGCACGGCGCTTGGTCCTCTGTAGCTCAGCTGGTAGAGCACGGCGCTTGGTCCTCTGTAGCTCAGCTGGTAGAGCACGGCGCTTGGTCCTCTGTAGCGCAGCTGGTAGAGCACGGCGCTTGGTCCTCTGTAGCGCAGCTGGTAGAGCACGGCGCTTGGTCCTCTGTAGCGCAGCTGGTAGAGCACGGCGCTTGGTCCTCTGTAGCTCAGCTGGTAGAGCACGGCGCTTGGTCCTCTGTAGCTCAGCTGGTAGAGCACGGCGCTTGGTCCTCTGTAGCTCAGCTGGTAGAGCACGGCGCTTGGTCCTCTGTAGCGCAGCTGGTAGAGCACGGCGCTTGGTCCTCTGTAGCTCAGCTGGTAGAGCACGGCGCTTGGTCCTCTGTAGCTCAGCTGGTAGAGCACGGCGCTTGGTCCTCTGTAGCTCAGCTGGTAGAGCACGGCGCTTGGTCCTCTGTAGCTCAGCTGGTAGAGCACGGCGCTTGGTCCTCTGTAGCTCAGCTGGTAGAGCACGGCGCTTGGTCCTCTGTAGCTCAGCTGGTAGAGCACGGCGCTTGGTCCTCTGTAGCTCAGCTGGTAGAGCACGGCGCTGGTCCTCTGTAGCTCAGCTGGTAGAGCACGGCGCTTGGTCCTCTGTAGCTCAGCTGGTAGAGCACGGCGCTTGGTCCTCTGTAGCTCAGCTGGTAGAGCACGGCGCTTGGTCCTCTGTAGCTCAGCTGGTAGAGCACGGCGCTTGGTCCTCTGTAGCTCAGCTGGTAGAGCACGGCGCTTGGTCCTCTGTAGCTCAGCTGGTAGAGCACGGCGCTTGGTCCTCTGTAGCTCAGCTGGTAGAGCACGGCGCTTGGTCCTCTGTAGCTCAGCTGGTAGAGCACGGCGCTTGGTCCTCTGTAGCTCAGCTGGTAGAGCACGGCGCTTGGTCCTCTGTAGCGCAGCTGGTAGAGCACGGCGCTTGGTCCTCTGTAGCGCAGCTGGTAGAGCACGGCGCTTGGTCCTCTGTAGCGCAGCTGGTAGAGCACGGCGCTTGGTCCTCTGTAGCTCAGCTGGTAGAGCACGGCGCTTGGTCCTCTGTAGCTCAGCTGGTAGAGCACGGCGCTTGGTCCTCTGTAGCTCAGCTGGTAGAGCACGGCGCTTGGTCCTCTGTAGCTCAGCTGGTAGAGCACGGCGCTTGGTCCTCTGTAGCGCAGCTGGTAGAGCACGGCGCTTGGTCCTCTGTAGCGCAGCTGGTAGAGCACGGCGCTTGGTCCTCTGTAGCTCAGCTGGTAGAGCACGGCGCTTGGTCCTCTGTAGCTCAGCTGGTAGAGCACGGCGCTTGGTCCTCTGGAGCTCAGCTGGTAGAGCACGGCGCTTGGTCCTCTGGAGCTCAGCTGGTAGAGCACGGCGCTTGGTCCTCTGTAGCTCAGCTGGTAGAGCACGGCGCTTGGTCCTCTGGAGCTCAGCTGGTAGAGCACGGCGCTTGGTCCTCTGTAGCGCAGCTGGTAGAGCACGGCGCTTGGTCCTCTGTAGCTCAGCTGGTAGAGCACGGCGCTTGGTCCTCTGTAGCTCAGCTGGTAGAGCACGGCGCTTGGTCCTCTGTAGCTCAGCTGGTAGAGCACGGCGCTTGGTCCTCTGGAGCTCAGCTGGTAGAGCACGGCGCTTGGTCCTCTGGAGCTCAGCTGGTAGAGCACGGCGCTTGGTCCTCTGTAGCTCAGCTGGTAGAGCACGGCGCTTGGTCCTCTGTAGCTCAGCTGGTAGAGCACGGCGCTTGGTCCTCTGTAGCTCAGCTGGTAGAGCACGGCGCTTGGTCCTCTGTAGCTCAGCTGGTAGAGCACGGCGCTTGGTCCTCTGTAGCGCAGCTGGTAGAGCACGGCGCTTGGTCCTCTGTAGCGCAGCTGGTAGAGCACGGCGCTTGGTCCTCTGTAGCTCAGCTGGTAGAGCACGGCGCTTGTTCCTCTGTAGCTCAGCTGGTAGAGCACGGCGCTTGGTCCTCTGTAGCTCAGCTGGTAGAGCACGGCGCTTGGTCCTCTGTAGCTCAGCTGGTAGAGCACGGCGCTTGGTCCTCTGTAGCTCAGCTGGTAGAGCACGGCGCTTGGTCCTCTGTAGCTCAGCTGGTAGAGCACGGCGCTTGGTCCTCTGTAGCTCAGCTGGTAGAGCACGGCGCTTGGTCCTCTGTAGCGCAGCTGGTAGAGCACGGCGCTTGGTCCTCTGTAGCGCAGCTGGTAGAGCACGGCGCTTGGTCCTCTGTAGCTCAGCTGGTAGAGCACGGCGCTTGGTCCTCTGTAGCTCAGCTGGTAGAGCACGGCGCTTGGTCCTCTGTAGCTCAGCTGGTAGAGCACGGCGCTTGGTCCTCTGTAGCTCAGCTGGTAGAGCACGGCGCTTGTAATGCCAAGGTAGTGGGTTCGATCCCCGGGACCACCCATACACCCAAAAAAATTTATGCACGCGTGACTGTAAGTCGCTTTGGATAAAAGCGTCTGCTAAATGGCATATTATATCATATTATACAGCTCAGGCTGGATCTGATTTATCTCTAGAGAAACTACAACTACCTACTACTACAGAAACTGTGCAATGTGCACATTGAGCTCACAGTAAAAACCTGAACAAAACGCAATTCAAATAATTTAGACATAAGTCAATTAATTGTTTAAAGGGGAATTTCACCATGGCTCTGCCAATAGCATATAGTTATTACTATATTAACAACATTACGTTTTTTTAACATAAACATCACAATTATCCAAAACCACTAGCTGGAACTAGCCCATTTTCAATTCACTGGTGGAATCAGGAAGTTTCGACTCCATGTGTATTCGTCTGCTCATAGTGGACCACAAAGCGTTTCCTCCGACACGTTGGTGCGGCTGGCTTCGGGGTTAAGCAAGCAGTGTGTCAAGAAGCAGTGCGGCTTGGCAGGGTCGTGTTTCGGGAAGACGCGTGGCACTCGACCTTCGCCTCTCCCGAGTCCGTACGGGAGTTGCAGCGATGGGACAAGACTGGAACTACCAATTTGGATATCACGAAATTGGGGAGAAAAAGGGGTAAAAAGTACACACAATAAAAATAAAAATACACCACTTTCGACAGAGTCTTATCCAGCTGGCCATTTACCGCAGACCGGACAAGCCCATCGCCATAAACACTGAGTCTCAGCTTCCCCAGCTTCCCCAGCTTCCCCAGCTTCCCCAGCTTCCCCAGCCCACCAGCCAGTGTACCGAAGCCCATCGCCATTAACACTGAGTCTCAGCTTCCCCAGCTTCCCCAGCTTCCCCAGCCACTGTACCGAAGCCTTTTCTATCAGTCTTTGAAATGCATCAGCCCTTATGGATTCACAGAATATATTTATATAAGCTGTACTGGGCTCTGTAACGTCAAACAGATTCTAGACATTCAGATTGACAAATAAACCAACATTCTTTGGATATCTAAAATACAGGAGAGTGTAAACTATTTAATGCAAACTCAAGAGAACTGGGTATTCAACAACAATGTTATATGGTAAAAGTAACATACAAAAAAAGATTATATGAACCGTGTAGTTCAGTTCAGTGTGTCCGAGTGTGTCTCAGGTGTAGAGATACACAAGATTGTTACACCAGATAATGTGATTTACCCAAAGATTTTTGCCGACATCTTGTCTATTTCAAGTCTTCTCTCATTGATGGAGACAGGTGGGTGTCCACCCCAAAGTGCTGCATGTCATGATGACAGAGACCTGTCTCCATCAATGAGTGAGAAGACTTGAAATAGACACGATGGCGGAGCACATATTGTTGGATTACTTTATGGAGCAAAAAATGTATTTATTTTAATAACGAGCATTTTCGAAAATTCAAACTGAGCCCCTGCAACTGGACACAGACATTTTATGAGACTCCTGTTTCCCCGAAATCGAGGACAAAGATGGCATCGTTAGGTTGGTGGAAAATGTTCTGTGCCACACCAAACAGTACCTCTCATTTATCTCCCAGTAATGGATACCAACAATATTTGGTTAAATCACATTATCTGGTGTAACGATCTGCAGCTAAGAGAACTGGTGATCAGCAGATGATGGGAGAGGTGGTCATGATGAAATTGGCATTGCAAAGAAACATACAGTAAGTTCAGGCAATACTTGTAAAGGTGTGGGAGGAGTGTTATGATCAAACTGCCATGCAGCTCCTCACGAGTAATCTGCTTGAAATCCAGCATAATGTCTAATCCCTGGAGAGGGATACAGTTCACAGGATACAGTTCTGCAAAGTGACCAGACTGTACAAATGAGCCTAGGTAGGTAGGCAGACAGTATTCTACCTACAGCCATGTCTATCAGGCATACTTAGGCAAATACTTTTATAGTAAAAACTGTTTCAGTTTTAGAGATTTACAACAGTAAATTGTTGTATTATTGTTTCTCCTCACTGTTTACTAGTAAACTTAGCTAGCTAGCTGGATATGCAATACTTGTTATTTACAGTACATCTGTTTGGAATCCTATTTTGCATATAACTTTGTGATTGAAATGCATCCAAGGTCATAATAGTAACCAATGTCAATCCTCGTCAATTATGTTATGTAGCTAGCTAGCTGGTACAATTATGTTACGTAGCTAGCTAGCTGGTACAATTATGTTACTTGGCTAGCTAGCTGGTACAATTATGTTACGTAGCTAAATAGCTGGTACAATTATGTTACTTGGCTAGCTAGCTGGTACAATTATGTTACGTAGCTAGCTAGCTGGTACAATTATGTTACGTAGCTAGCTAGCTGGTACAATTATGTTACGTAGCTAGCTAGCTGGTACAATTATGTTACGTAGCTAGCTAGCTGGTACAATTATGTTACTTGGCTAGCTAGCTGGTACAATTATGTTACGTAGCTAGCTAGCTGGTACAATTATGTTACGTAGCTAGCTAGCTGGTACAATTATTTACAGTTGCTGATCCGACACGTCTGCTAACAAGTTACAAATGCGTGGCGCATAGCAAGTTAGCAGGCTAACTGGCTAGCCAACTCCAGTCATGTGCTAACGTTTTCTGGTAAAACTAGCTTTAGGTGGCTGGTTGTAACGTTGTAGCTTGGCTGTTTAGTGGCTAGTCTAAAAATATAAGAGGTTTTGCAATCGAGATACAAAATATATTCTATTTTTTGTCATAGATATGACTACCAGTAGTTGTTTAGTTAGCTAACTTACCTAGCTAAGTACATAGTTAGCTAAGTTAGCAAACAGAAAAATAATTTGATTTTCCCCCACTGTAACACAGTAGTACGTTAGCCAGCAATACACAATATGGGTTTCATTAGATAAACTAAAGTTAGCTAGCTAGCTAGGTGGCTAGCAGGGAAAATAACTTTCTTAGCTAGACAGCGTATTTGTCATCTGCCCTCTTGGTGCATCGGCTGTCGCTGATCTTCTAACGTTAGCTAAATCCAACTCTTTGTTTCGAATCCTCTTCGCTATATTCCGGTTGAAACATTTATGGTTGAATGTCACCATGTAGCTAATGGATGCTCCATTTTTGAATTCGTGTTGATGAGGGGAATCACTTCAAGCCTGGTCAATACTTTCAGTTTTGCACAAAGCATTGTTGTTAGTGTCCACCTCCTTTAAAAAAAAAAAAAAAAGGCCAGCCTTGGGGGAGGGACTGGGGTCAGAGCACGAAGCATCGCCCAGCACAATTTGTAGTCTTTCAGAGACTGGAAAAAATGTGTCTGCTTGTATGTTTAGTAATGAATCTGCAGATAGGAACATCACTCCAAGACGTCCAATGGCTCTATCGAACAAGGACAACCATATCTACACCCACAAAAACGTATAGAGTGATCAGTATAACATGGAGCCTTCGCGAAATGCCACAAAGCAGGACTACATGTATTTTTAGATCTCGCCCCCCCATCAATACACCGGACGCCGTCATAGGGTGTATCATTCAGCGGGCGAAGCCCTGACCTGCCTTCTTCCTGGACAATTATGTGTGAAACACATCTCACTGTCCTAGAAATGCCTCAGACATGATGAAAACAAGCCCAGGTCCCCCCAAGGTGAAATTCCCCTTTAAAAAACAAAAAAATAACTGACATTTCGGTTAATCGCTCAGCTCTAGTGTGTGTGTGTGTGCACGTGTCTTACCTGTGTGTTTTTTCAATCAGGAAGCTGAGTGGCAGGGTGAAGGGGAGGAGCAGGTATGACATCACACGGAGTAGGGGGTGGGTCCACAGCAACCCCATGATGTTGCATAGCAACGCTGAAACACCAATCACAGCTGGTAATAACATGACACTTCCTTATTCAGATTAAAATACAAGGCCACTGTCAGTCTATTAAGTATTCTGAAGGTAAAAATCTACATTTACATTTACATTTACGTCATTTAGCAGACGCTCTTAATCATTTACATTGAAATTACATTTTAGTCACTTAGCAGAGGCTCTTATCCAGAGCGACTTACAGTTTGTCATCTTACGGTAGCTAAGGGAGACAACTGCATATCACTGTCATAGTAAATCATTTTTTCCTCCATAGAGTACCAGACTATGAGTCATAATGTGGTCCTCTGTAGCTCAGCTGGTAGAGCACGGCGCTTGTAACGCCAAGGTAGTGGGTTCGATCCCCGGGACCACCCCATACACAAAAAAAATTATGCACGCATGACTGTAAGTCGCTTTGGATAAAAGCGTCTGCTAAATGGCTTATTATTATTATTATAATACCCATAAAACCTAACGGTAAAACAAGGAAATTGTTCCAATCGTTTTTCCACCAATAATTTTTCCGCATAGGGGATTTTAGAAACACATAAGGGCGTGACGTTTTGATAACCATGTAAATCTCTCTAGGACAAGGTGACTTTTATCAACATATTCGCATGTATGCTAATTAGCTGCTAATGTGGCTATCATAAAGAGCTACAAATGCCATGATGATCTGGATGAGACTGCTGAATCGAGGCAAATTCTGTTGACTGTCTTGTGCAAGTTTTAAACTGACACAATACCTGTCAGCTAGAGATGACGTGCAGGAGCTTGCAGGGATTTGTAGTCTTGCATGATGTCTACTTTGATGCTAATTAGCATTTTCGAATCTGAGAGTAAATAGAGTATATTAATAAGAGATTTACACGGTTATCAAAACGTCACGCCAGGGTAAGTCTACACGAGCGACAACCCTTTTTTAAAGTATTTTTAAAATTCCCTATGGAAAACATTTTCCCTGTTTGACCGCAAGGTTTTATGGGTATTATGACATCTCCACTGTGGGGCTCTATAAGTAGGTATCAGCAAAGTCAGTGCAAGTAAGAAAATAAAAGTGCAAGTGTTAGAGCCAGAGAGAGAGAGAGAGAGAGAGAGAGAGAGAGAGAGAGAGAGAGAGAGAGAGAGAGAGAGAGAGAGAGAGAGAGAGAGAGAGAGAGAGAGAGAGAGAGAGAGAGAGAGAGAGAGAGAGAGAGAGACAGAGAGAGAGAGAGAGAGAAAGAAACAGAGAGAGAGACAGAGAGAGAGAGAGACAGAGAGAGAGAGAGAGAGAGAGAGAGAGAGAGAGAGAGAGAGAGAGAGAGACAGAGAGACAGAGAGAGAGAGAAAGAAAGAGAGAGAGAGAGAGAGAGAGAGAGACCGAGAGAGAGAGAGAAAGAGAGAGAGAGAGAGAGAGAGAGACAGAGAGAGAGAGAGATGTCACCAACCAAGGAGGGCCTACAGCAGCACCTAGATCTTCTGCACAGATTCTGTCAGACCTGGGCCCTGACAGTAAATCTCAGTAAGACAAAAATAATTGTGTTCCAAAAAAGGTCCAGTTGTCAGGACAACAAATACAAATTCCATCTAGACACCGTTGCCCTAGAGCACACAAAAAACCTTGGCCTAAACATCAGCGCCAAAGGTAACTTCCACAAAGCTGTGAACGATCTGAGAGACAAGGCAAGAAGGGCCTTCTCTGCCATCAAAAGGAACATAGAATTCGACATACCAATTAGGATCTGGTTAAAAATACTTGAATCAGTTATAGAACCCATTGCCCTTTATGGTTGTGAGGTCTGGGGTCCGCTCACCAACCAAGAATTCACAAAATGGGAGAAACACCAAATTGAGACTCTGCATGCAGAATTCTGCAAAAAGATCCTCTGTGTACAACGAAAAACACCAAATAATGCATGCAGAGCAAAATTAGGCCGATACCCGCTAATGATCAAAACCCAGAAAAGAGCCGTTAAATTCTATAACCATTTAAAGGGAAGCGATTCCCAAACCTTCCATAACAAAGCCATCACCTACAGAGAGATGAACTTGGAGAAGAGTCCCCTAAGTAAGCTGGTCCTGGGGCTCTGTTCACAAACACAAACAGACCCCACAGAGCCCCAGGACAGCAACACAATTGGAACCAACCAAATCATGAGAAAACAAAAAGAGAATTACTTGACACATTAGAAAGAACAAACAAAAAAACAGAGAAACTAGAATGCTATTTGGCCCTAAACAGAGAGTACACAGTGGCAGAATACCTGACCACTGTGACTGACCCAAACTTAAGGAAAGCTTTGACTATGTACAGACTCAGTGAGCATAGCTTTGCTATTGAGAAAGGCCGCCATAGGCAGACCTGGCTCTCAAGAGAAGACAGGCTATGTGCACACTGCCCACAAAATGAGGTGGAAACTGAGCTGCACTTCCTAACCTCCTGCCAAATGTATGACCATATTAGAGACACATATTTCCCTCAGATTACAGCGATCCACAAAGAATTCGAAAACAAACCCAATTTTGATAAACTTCCTTATCTACTGGGTGAAATACCACAGTGTGCCATCACAGCTGCAAGATTTGTGACCTGTTGCCACAAGAAAAGGGCAACCAGTGAAGAACAAACACCATTGTAAATACAACCCATATTTATGTTGATTTATTTTCCCATTTGTACTTTAACTATTTGCACATCGTTACAACACTGTATATAGACATAATATGACATTTGAAATGTCTTTATTCTTTTGGAACTTCTGAGTGTAATGTTTACTGTTAATATTTATTGTTTATTTCACTTTTGTTTATTATCTACTTCACTTGCTTTGGCAACGTTAACATACGTTTCCCATGCCAATAAAGCCCTTAAATTGAAATTGAATTGAATTGAATTGAGAGAGAGAGAGAGAGAGAGAGAGAGAGAGACAGAGAGAGAGACAGAGTGTTATTTCATTCAAGACGGGAGTGTTGGTTTCAGCACTTAATTTGCTTGATGTCACTCAGTGTGTGTGTGTGTGTGTGTGCGTGTGTGTGTGTGTGTGTGCACGGTACCTGTGTTTATCCAGGTAGGTAGGGTTAGGTACATGGCCTGCTCCAGGGTTGCCAGATTCCAAGGTAGATCTCCCCCTTCAGGAGAACACTTTCTCTGACTGCCTCTGGTGTCTGTCAGGGAGGACCACACATTCACTTCATATTCCTCTTCCTCCTCCTCTTCTTCATCTTCCTCCTCCTCTTCTTCTTCTTCCTCTTCCTCTTCCTTCTCCTCTTCTTCCTCTTCCTCCTCCTCCTCCTCTTCTTCCTCTTCCTCCTCCTCTGTCTCATCCTCCTTTTGCTCCCATCTCTTCATCTTTTCCTGCTTCCTCTCTATGTGTTCCTCCTCTTCTTTCTGCTTCCCCTCCTCCTCCTCCAGGTCTGTCTCCAGATCTGTCCATCCTTCAGGAGGAGGTGAGAAGTGAGGCTCTGATGGGGTGTTAAGAAGAGGCAGACATGGGACCAGGTCTGGTGGGGAGATGGCGAGAGAGGAACCAAGAGAGAGAACATGATAGACACAGAGAGACAGAGAGATGGCGAGAGCCAGAGCGACAGAGAGCGAGAAAGAGAGAGAGAAATAAATTGGATAAGGAGTCACTATATGTCATATTTCATCTTCTCTTTTCATCATTAGGAGACTCATCTATACAGAGATCACATGACATCATGACCCACCACTGGTTTGTAGGAAGTGAAGGCCGTCTCCGTATCCACTGTGGTAGGCCTTGTCCAGAGCCTGAGGAGAGGGTATAGACACAAACGCACTCCGTCATCTGTCATCTGTGTTGTTGGAGGCTAGCATGCTAGATAGTTTATCAACTATCATGTTTACAGCATTCTGACATTAGAGGGGTGGTGGAGGGTAGAGGGTTGGGTGGAGAGGTAGAGGGGTGGGTGGAGAGGTAGAGGGGTGGGTGGAGAGGTAGAGGGGGTGGGTGGAGGGTAGAGGGATGGGTGGAGAGGTAGAGGGATGGGTGGAGGGTAGAGGGGTGGGTGGAGAGGTAGAGGGATGGGTGGAGGGGTAGAGGGGTGGGTGGAGGGTGGAGGGTAGAGGGGTGGGTGGAGGGGTGGAGGGGTAGAGGGGTGGGTGGAGAGGTAGTGGGGTGGGTGGAGAGGTAGAGGGGTGGGTGGAGAGGTAGAGGGGTGGGTGGAGGGGTAGAGGGGGTGGGTGGAGAGGTAGAGGGGTGGGTGGAGAGGTAGAGGGGTGGGTGGAGGGGTAGAGGGGTGGGTGGAGAGATAGAGGGGTGGGTGGAGGGGTAGAGGGGTGGGTAGAGAGGTAGAGGGGGTGGGTGGAGGGTAGAGGGGTGGGTGGAGAGGTAGAGGGGTGGGTGGAGAGGTAGAGGGGTGTGTGGAGAGGTAGAGGGTGGGTGGAAAGGTAGAGGGGTGGGTGGAGGGGTAGAGGGGGTGGGTGGAGGGGGTAGAGGGTGGGTGGAGGGGTAGAGGGGTGGGTGGAGGGGTAGAGGGGGTGGGTGGAGGGGTAGAGGGGTGGGTGGAGAGGTAGAGGGGTGGGTGGAGGGGTAGAGGGGTGGGTAGAGGGTAGAGGGGGTGGGTAGAGGGGTAGAGGGGTGGGTGGAGGGTAGAGGGGTGGGTGGAGAGGTAGAGGGGTAGAGGGGTAGAGGGGTGGGTGGAGAGGTAGAGGGGTGGGTGGAGAGGTAGAGTGGTGGGTGGAGGGGTAGAGGGGTGGGTGGAGAGATAGAGGGGGTGGGTGGAGGGTAGAGGGGTGGGTAGAGAGGTAGAGGGGTGGGTGGAGGGTAGAGGGGTGGGTGGAGAGGTAGAGGGGTGGGTGGAGAGGTAGAGGGTGTGTGGAGAGGTAGAGGGGTGGGTGGAGAGGTAGAGGGGTGGGTGGAGGGGTAGAGGGGTGGGTGGAGGGGTAGAGGGGTGGGTGGAGGGGTAGAGGGGTGGGTGGAGGGGTAGAGGGGTGGGTGGAGGGGTAGAGGGTGGGTGGAGAGGTAGAGGGGTGGGTGGAGGGGGTAGAGGGGTGGGTAGAGGGGTAGAGGGGTGGGTAGAGGGGTAGAGGGGTGGGTGGAGGGGGTAGAGGGTGGGTGGAGAGGTAGAGGGGTAGAGGGGTAGAGGGTGGGTGGAGAGGTAGAGGGGGTGGGTGGAGAGGTAGAGTGGTGGGTGGAGGGGTAGAGGGGTGGGTGGAGGGTAGAGGGGTGGGTGGAGGGGTAGAGGGGTGGGTGGAGAGGTAGAGGGGTGGGTGGAGGGGTAGAGGGGGTGGGTGGAGGGGTAGAGGGGTGGAGGGTAGAGGGGTGGGTGGAGGGGTAGAGGGGTGGGTGGAGGGTAGAGGGGTGGGTGGAGGGGTAGAGGGGGTGGGTGGAGGGGTAGAGGGGTGGAGGGTAGAGGGGTGGGTGGAGGGGTAGAGGGGGTGGGTGGAGGGTGGAGGGGTAGAGGGTGGGTGGAGAGGTAGAGGGGTGGGTGGAGGGGTAGAGGGGTGGGTGGAGAGGTAGAGGGGTGGGTGGAGAGGTAGAGGGGTGGGTGGAGGGGTAGAGGGGTGGGTGGAGGGGTAGAGGGGTGGGTGGAGGGGTAGAGGGGTGGGTGGAGAGGTAGAGGGGTGGGTGGAGGGGTAGAGGGGTGGGTGGAGAGGTAGAGGGGTGGCTGGAGGGGTAGAGGGGTGGGTGGAGGGGTAGAGGGGTGGGTGGAGGGGTAGAGGGGTGGGTGGAGAGGTAGAGGGGTGGGTGGAGGGGTGGAGGGTAGAGGGGTGGGTGGAGGGTAGAGGGGTGGGTGGAGGGGTAGAGGGGTGGGTGGAGAGGTAGAGGGTGGGTGGAGAGGTAGAGGGGTGGGTGGAGGGTGGAGGGGTAGAGGGGGTGGGTGGAGGGGTAGAGGGGTGGGTGGAGGGGTAGAGGGTTGGGTGGAGAGGTAGTGGGGTGGGTGGAGAGGTAGAGGGGTGGGTGGAGAGGTAGAGGGGTGGGTGGAGGGATAGAGGGTGGGTGGAGAGGTAGAGGGGTGGGTGGAGGGTGGAGGGGTAGAGGGGTGGGTGGAGAGGTAGTGGGGTGGGTGGAGAGGTAGAGGGTGGGTGGAGAGGTAGAGGGGTGGGTAGAGGGGGTGGGTGGAGAGGTAGAGGGGTGGGTGGAGAGGTAGAGGGGTGGGTGGAGAGGTAGAGGGGGTGGGTGGAGAGGTAGAGGGGTGGGTGGAGAGGTAGAGGGGTAGAGGGGTGGGTGGAGGGGTAGAGGGGTGGGTGGAGAGGTAGTGGGGTGGGTGGAGAGGTAGAGGGGTGGGTGGAGAGGTAGAGGGGTGGGTGGAGAGGTAGAGGGGTGGGTGGAGGGGTAGAGGGGTGGGTGGAGAGGTAGAGGGGTGGGTGGAGAGGTAGAGGGGTGGGTGGAGGGGTAGAGGGGTGGGTGGAGGGGTAGAGGGGTGGGTGGAGGGGTAGAGGGTTGGGTGGAGGGGTAGAGGGATGGGTGGAGGGTAGAGGGTGGGTGGAGAGGTAGAGGGGGTGGGTGGAGGGTGGAGGGGTAGAGGGGTGGGTGGAGAGGTAGAGGGGTGGGTGGAGGGGTAGAGGGGTGGGTGGAGGGTAGAGGGGTGGGTGGAGAGGTAGAGGGGTGGGTAGAGGGGTAGAGGGTGGGTAGAGGGGTGGGTGGAGGGGTAGAGGGTGGGTGGAGAGGTAGAGGGGGTGGGTGGAGGGGTAGAGGGGTGGGTGGAGGGTAGAGGGGGTGGGTGGAGGGGGTAGAGGGGTGGGTGGAGGGGTAGAGGGGTGGGTGGAGGGGTAGAGGGGTAGAGGGTGGGTGGAGAGGTAGAGGGGTGGGTGGAGAGGTAGAGGGGGGTGGAGGGGTAGAGGGGTGGGTGGAGAGGTAGAGGGGGTGGGTGGAGGGTGGAGGGGGTAGAGGGGTGGGTGGAGAGGTAGAGGGGTGGGTGGAGAGGTAGTGGGGTGGGTGGAGAGGTAGAGGGGTGGGTGGAGGGTAGAGGGGTGGGTGGAGGGGTAGAGGGGTGGGTGGAGAGGTAGAGGGGTGGGTGGAGGGGTAGAGGGGTAGAGGGGTAGTGGGGTAGAGGGGTGGGTGGAGGGGTAGAGGGGTAGATGCAGAAAAATTAATCCATGCATTTGTTACTTCTAGGTTAGACTACTGCAATGCTCTATTTTCCGGCTACCCGGATAAAGCACTAAATAAACTTCAGTTAGTGCTAAATACGGCTGCTAGAATCCTGACTAGAACCAAGAAATTTGATCATATTACTCCAGTGCTAGCTTCCCTACACTGGCTTCCTGTTAAGGCAAGGGCTGATTTCAAGGTTTTACTGTTAACCTATAAAGCGTTACATGGGCTTGCTCCTACCTATCTTTCCGAGTTGGTCCTGCCGTACATACCAATACGTACGCTACGGTCACAAGACGAGGCCTCCTAATTGTCCCTAGAATTTCTAAGCAAACAGCGGGAGGCAGGGCTTTCTCCTATAGATCTCCATTTTTATGGAACAGTCTGCCTACCCATGTGAGAGACGAGACTCGGTCTCAACCTTTAAGTCTTTACTGAAGACTTATCTCTTCAGTAGGTCATATGATTGAGTGTAGTCTGGCCCAGGAGTGTGAAGGTGAACGGAAAGGCTATGGAGCAACGAACAGCCCTTGCTGTCTCTGCCGGGCCGGTTCCCTCTCCACTGGGGTTCTCTGCCTCTAACCCTGTTGCAGGGGCTGAGTCACTGGCTTGCTGGTGCTCTTTCATGCCGTCCCTGGGGGGGGTGCGTCACTTGAGTGGGTTGAGTTACTGACGTGATCTTCCTGTCTGGGTTGGCGCCCCCCCCTTGGTTTGTGCTGTGGTGGAGACCTCTGTGGGCTATACTCGGCCTTGTCTCAGGATTGTAAGTTGGTGGTTGAGGATATCCCTCTAGTGGTGCGGGGGCTGTGCTTTGGCAGAGTGGGTGGGGTTATATCCTTCCTGTTTGGCCCTGTCCGGGGTTTCTTCGGATGGGGCCACAGTGTCTCCGGACCGCTCCTGTCTCAGCCTCCAGTATTTATGCTGCAGTAGTTTATGTGTCGGGGGGCTGGGGTTAGTTGGTTATACCTGGAGTACTTCTCCTGTCTTATCCAGTGTCCTGTGTGAATTTAAGTATGCTCTCTCTAATTCTCTCGTTCTCTCTTTCTCTCTGAGAACCTGAGCCCCTAGGACCATACGTCAGGACTACCGGGCATGATGACACCTTGCTGTCCCCAGTCCGCCTGGCCTTGCTGCTATTCCAGTTTCAACTGTTCTGCCTGCGGTTACGAAACCCCTACCTGTCCCAGACCTGCTGTTTTCAACTCTTAATGATCGGCTATGAAAAGCCAACTGAGATTTATTCCTGATTATTATTTGACCATGCTTGTCACTTATGAACATTTTTGAACATCTTGGCATGGTTCTGTTATAATCTTCACCCGGCACAGCCAGAAGAGGACTGGCCACCCCTCATAGCCTGGTTCCTCTCTAGGTTTCTTCCTAGGTTTTCGCCTTTCTAGGGAGTTTTTCCTAGCCACCGTGCTTCTACACCTGCATTACTAGCTGTTTGGGGTTTTAGGCTGGGTTTCTGTACAGCACTTCGAGATATTAGCTGATGTAAGAAGGGCTATATAAAATAAAATTGATTGATTGATTGATAGAGTGGTAGAGGGGTGGGTGGAGGGTAGAGGGGTGGGTGGAGGGGTAGAGGGGTGGGTGGAGAGGTAGAGGGGTGGGTGGAGGGGTAGAGGGGTGGGTGGAGAGGTAGAGGGGTGGGTGGAGAGGTAGAGGGGGTGGGTGGAGGGGTAGAGGGGTGGGTGGAGAGGTAGAGGGGTGGGTGTAGAGGTAGAGGGGTGGGTGGAGGGTAGAGGGGTGGGTGGAGAGGTAGAGGGGTGGGTGTAGAGGTAGAGGGGTGGGTAGAGGGGGTGGGTGGAGGGGTAGAGGGGTGGGTGGAGGGGTAGAGGGGTGGGTGGAGAGGTAGAGGGGTGGGTGGAGAGGTAGAGGGGTGGGTGGAGGGGTAGAGGGGGTGGGTGGAGGGGTAGAGGGGTGGGTAGAGGGGTAGAGGGGTGGGTGGAGGGTAGAGGGGTGGGTGGAGAGGTAGAGGGGTGGGTGGAGGGGTAGAGGGGTGGGTGGAGAGGTAGAGGGGTGGGTGGAGGGGTAGAGGGGTGGGTGGAGAGGTAGAGGGGTGGGTGGAGAGGTAGAGGGTGGAGGGGTAGAGGGGTGGGTGGAGGGGTGGGTGGAGAGGTAGAGGGGTGGGTGGAGAGGTAGAGGGGTGGGTGGAGAGGTAGAGGGATGGGTGGAGAGGTAGAGGGGTGGGTGGAGGGGTAGAGGGGTGGGTGGAGAGGTAGAGGGGGTGGGTGGAGAGGTAGAGGGGTGGAGGGGTAGAGGGGTGGGTGGAGAGGTAGAGGGGTGGGTGGAGAGGTAGAGGGGTGGAGGGGTAGAGGGGTGGGTGGAGGGGTGGGTGGAGAGGTAGAGGGGTGGGTGGAGAGGTAGAGGGGTGGGTGGAGGGGTAGAGGGGTGGGTGGAGGGGTAGAGGGGTGGGTGGAGGGGTAGAGGGGTGGGTGGAGAGGTAGAGGGGTGGGTGGAGAGGTAGAGGGGTGGGTGGAGGGGTAGAGGGGTGGGTGGAGGGGTAGAGGGATGGGTGGAGAGGTAGAGGGGTGGGTGGAGAGGTAGAGGGGTGGGTGGAGGGGTAGAGGGGGTGGGTGGAGGGGTAGAGGGGTGGGTGGAGAGGTAGAGGGGTGGGTGGAGGGTAGAGGGGTGGGTGGAGGGGTAGAGGGGTGGGTGGAGGGGTAGAGGGGTGGGTGGAGAGGTAGAGGGGTGGGTGGAGAGGTAGAGGGGTGGGTGGAGAGGTAGAGGGGTGGGTGGAGGGGTAGAGGGGTGGGTGGAGAGGTAGAGGGGTGGTGGAGAGGTAGAGGGCAGTGGAAGGCATGGGGTTGTTTTGGGATCATACCTCCCAGTTGTAGGGGTAGAGGGCATCTAGCATCCTGTAACCGTTGACCAGACTGCAGTGGAGGGGAGCTCCGCTCACCACAATATCACACAGGGGGGCGGGGTCTTTTGGGCAGATGTCCGTCTCACCAGCAAATGGAGACACAGTGAGGGTGTGGCCAATTGGGCAGGAGTTGGTCGGCTGGATACTGGAGAAACCACCGTCCACGTAATGCTGTGGGACAACACACAAACAGAGGCATGATCACATGCACCATGGAGCTCTGCTTTATGGCAGTCTTATTCCAACCTCATCAGGGACCCCCAGCCAGTCCATGTTTTGAACTATTCCACAACTAATCATCAAGCACTTGACTACATGAATAGTTCAGGGAATCAACTAAAATGTATTAGTATAAAGTATATTAGGATTATTATTAGCCTACAGACAGTGAGCAGTCTGAGTACTCACCACTCCTTTGTAACTTGGTGGCTGTATCCCACAGTACCCAGGCACGAAGCAACCGCACAACAGCGCCTCCACGTGGCGAAAACACAGAACTGCAGTTAAACATCTTCATAATAGACAGACGTCACTAAATTCTTCATATTGATGCTTCTATCTAATGCTTTATACCACGGTCAACTGAGATTTCCTCACGTTAGCTTTATCAATGTAATTGTCTATGGCGTAACACGCGCACACACACCTGCACAACTTCCTCTCGGGACGTGAACTTTGACACCATGGTGTTCTGTCCATCTGGGATGCGCGTCATGGCGATGGCGAGGCGTCCGCTTGCCCTGATGTGGGCGTCGGCCGGTAGCAAGCGGCGCAGCATACGTTCTATCCACACCGACACGTTCCCCGCAGGGTGCAGCGGTCCCAGGACACTGCCCCTCAACTGCCGCGCAAACCTCAGCATCTCATCACGCACCATGTCTGCTTGGCACACGTAAAACAGTCAGCTTGGCACAGAGACAGACACACACGTACATACACATGTACACACACACACACACACACACACACAGACACACACAAACATACGTACACACACACACACACATACGTACACACATACAGTACCAGTCAAAAGTTTGGACACACCTACTCATTCAAGGGTTTTTCTTTATTTTTTACTATTTTCTACATTGTAGAATAATAGTGAAGACATCAAAACTATGAAATAACAAATATGGAATCATGTAGTAACCAATAAAGTGTTAAACAAATCAAAATATATTTTATATTAGATTTTTCAAAGTAGCCACCCTTTGCCTTGATGACAGCTTTTTCACGCTCTTGGCATTCTCTCAACCAGCTTCATGAGGAAGTCCACTGTGTGCAGCTCACCCTGCACTAACATAAATAACATGAGCACATCTACTGCTGCTAAGCTTCCCAGTAAAGCAATAAAAACAAGTAAGCATCCCAGAAGAAAAGTGCTCACAATAGCCCACGTTAACATATGTTCATGAAATCAATAATTTGCTAGTAACAGATGACATTCATATTCTATCTCTGAAACTCACTTAGATAATCCCTTTGACTATACAGTGGTAGCAATACAAGGTTATAACATTTACAGAAAATATAGAAATACCAACGGTGGAGGTGTTGCTGTTTATATTCAGAACCACATTCCTGTAAAGCTTAGAGAGGATTTCATGTTAAATACTGTTGAAGTAATATGGCTACAGGTTCATCTGCCTCACCTAAAGCCCATTCTGGTGGGAAGCTGCTATAGACCACCAAGTGCTAACAGTCAGTATCTGGATAACATGTGAAATGCTTGATAATGTATGTGATATCAACAGAGAGGTATATTTTCTGGGTGATTTAAATATTGACTGGCTTTCATCAAGCTGACCACTCAAGCAAAAGCTTCAAACTGTAACCAGTGCCTGCAACCCGGTTCAGGTTATCAGTCAACCTACCAGGGTAGTTACAAACAGCATAGCAATGAAATCATCAACATGTATTGATCATATCTTTACTAATGCTGCAGAAATGTGCTTGAAAGCAGTATCCAGATCCATCGGATGTAGTGATCACAATATAGTAGCCATATCTAGGAAAACCAAAGTTCCAAAGGCTGGGCCTAATATAGTGTATAAGAGGTCATACAATAAGTTTTGTAGTGATGTAAAGAATATTTGTTGGTCCGTGGTGTAATGAGGAGCAAACAGACACTGCACTTGACACATTTATGAAATTGCTTATCCCAGTTACTAATAAGCATGCACCAATTAAGAAAATGACTGTAAAAACTGTTAAATCCCAGTGGATTAATGAGGAATTGAAAAATTGTATGGTTGAGAGGGATGAGGCAAAAGGAATGGCAAATATGTCTGGCTGCACAACCTATTGGCAAACATACTGTAAATTGAGAAATCATGTGACTAAATCGAACAACAAGAAGAAACTGTCCTATGAAACAAAGATAAATGACATAAAGAATGATAGTAAAAAGCTTTGGAGCACCTTAAATGAAATATTGGGAAAAAAGGCAAACTCAGCTCCATCATTCATTGAATCAGATGGCTCATTCATCACAAAACCCACTGATATTGCCAACTACTTTAACCATTTTTTCAATGGCAAGATTAGCAAATTTAGGCATGACATGCCAACAGCAAACGCTGACACTACACATCCAACTATATCTGACCAAATTCTGAAAGACAAGAATTGTAATTTTGAATTCCGTAAAGTGAGTGTGGAAGAGGTGAAAATATGATTGTTATCTATCAACAATGACAAGCCACCGGGATCTGACAACTTGGATGGAAAGTTACTGAGGATAATAGCGGACGATATTGCCACTTCCTATTTGCAATATATTTTCAATTTAAGCCTACTAGAAAGTGTGTGCCCTCAGGCCTGGAGGGAAGCAAAAGTCATTCCGCTACCTAAGAATAGTAAAGTAAATAGTAAAATAGTATACATACAGCATCGCATACATAAACAGACACACAAACATATAGACAGAGACACACAAACATGCACGCACACACACGTACGCACACATACACGCACACACACGTACGCACACATACACGCACACACACGTACGCACGCATACACGCGCACACACGTACGCACGCATACACGCGCACACACACACTCGCAGTATGATTAAAAACATCAATCAATCAGCTTCTCAGATCAACTTCTCAACATAATGAACTCTCTCACCCAGACTGGATCCACAGACCACAGCAGCAGCCACAAGGGACCCGGCTGAGGCCCCCATGACCTTAGGGGCCGCCTGCAGCACCCAGGGGGACCGGTCCAGCATGCTCTGGGCCACACCCAACTGGTACGTAGCCAGGAACCCCGACCCAGAGAAGGAGATGGACAGAGGAGCAGCCGCAGACTGATCAGATATAGACTGCCCATTGGAGAGAGGAGCCTTCGCAGACCTCGATGGAGACATGTTTAGGATACAGGTTCGACAATCAACCAGACTTTCACCGTCTTTGGTGTCCGAGGAGGCTAGGAGAGGATATCAGGCTCGATTTCTTTTGGTGTACGAGGAGGCGAGAATATCAGGCTCGATTTCTTTTGGTGTCCGAGGAGGCGAGGAGAGGATATCAGGCTCGATTTCTTTTGGTGTCCGAGGAGGCGAGGAGAGGATATCAGGCTCGATTTCTTTTGGTGTCCGAGGAGGCGAGGAGAGGATATCAGGCTCGATTTCTTTTGGTGTCCGAGGAGGCGAGGATATCAGGCTCGATTTCTTTTTCTCAACCTCAGCAGGAGAATATCCGAGGTTTTACCGGGCAGGCAGAGTGGTACCGTGGTTCCTTAGCAAACAAGCCCACACCTCATAGAGTTATTTGAGGTTCTGTAAATCCAATCAAGGAGGTTGAACAGAGGTAGTAGAACTGGAGACTGGTTGAGCTCTGTTGCTCTTTAAATAGTCCAGCAGATAGCATCAGTCGCACTGGTTCATGGGGTGTTCATTAGTCACACACCGTAGCAAAACATTCAGAAATGGAAACTTTTTACTCCAAATTGAAACGGGTCCCTCCCTGTTTCATTTGGTTCCTAGTGAATACACCAGTTTGATGACAGTTGTTGATGTTGATTAGCAGCACCCGTGTCTCTAGGTGGAATGTGTCCTGTCCTCAATGATGCACATCACAGACAATCGATTACTAAATTGATTATAATTCTTAACCAATCAGTTGGAGACCTCTTCTCTCCCAGATCTCTTCAGTGTGTCTTGTCTCTCTCTCTCTCTCTCTCTCTGTGTTGTGAACAAATAGTCTGCTCGGTGGTAGCTGTACGGCATCAACAGGAAGCTGGTAATCAGAGCCTAGGGCCTGACTCATTCAGAGAGCGCATCAGAGAATGACTGCTGATATAGGATTAGCTCTTATTCATTATGATCTTAAAGGCATTATGATGTTAAACTGATCCCAGAACTCCTACTCCGACACGCTTTGTGATTTTTGGGTTCCCCATGTGATGTTCTTCAGCATCAATCTGTCGTTGTTTAAACTCCCCACTGAGAGTGATCTGATGAACTCACTGCACCACAACTAGCCCTAGTGTTCCCTACTGCCCACACACACACACAACAGGGGTGTGCTGGGTCTCTCTCTCTCTCTCTCTCTCTCTCTCTCTCTCTCTCTCTCTCTCTCTCTCTCTCTCTCTCTCTCTCTCTCTCTCTCTCTCTCTCTCTCTCTCTCTCTCTCTCTCTCTCTCTCTCTCTCTCTCTCTCTCTCTCTCTATCTCTCTCCATCTCTCTCTCTCTCTCTACTCTCTCTCTCTCTCTCTCTCTCTCTCTCTCTCTCTCTCTCTCTATCTCTCTCTCCATCTCTCTCTCTCTCTCTCTCTCTCTCTCTCTCTCTCTCTCTCTCTCTCTCTCTCTCTCTCTCTCTCTCTCTCTCTCTCTCTGTCTCTCTCTCTCTCTCTCTCTCTCTCTCTCTGTCTCTCTCTCTCTCTCTCTCTCTCTCTCTCTCTCTCTCTCTCTCTCTCTCTATCTCTCTCCATCTCTCTCTCTCTCTCTCTCTCTCTCTCTCTCTCTCTCTCTCTCTCTCTCTCTCTCTCTCTCTCTCTCTCTCTCTCTCTCTCTCTCTCTCTCTCTCTCTCTCTCTCTCTCTCTCTCTAGAAACCAAACGGACTCAAACAGAAAGGAACGGGGTGGAACCTACCTTAATTTGTCAAACAGAAACTCCCGTTTTCGTTGCAAAAGTCAGTCGGTACTGTATGTGCTTGTTTTTTTCAGTCCTTACTCTAAGTGTGTAACGCTTGTGTTTTCAGTCTGTATTGTATACAAAAACACCCTCTCCGTTAGTTTACTCTCCATTAGTTAGTACCTTTACTACACATAGTCTAGAAGTGATGTAGCTGTGATGCGACGGATACAAGCGCCAAATCTGATAGAGATGTTCTTTGGGATGTATGAATTGGCATTAGAATACATGCTATGCTCCAATTTTTGGGCACCCCTATATATATATATATATATATATATATATATATATATATATATATATATATATATATATATATATAAAGTACCAGTCAAAGGTTTGGACACACCTACTCGTTTTTCTTTATTTTTACTATTTTCTACATTGTAGAATAATAGTGAAGACATCAAAACTATGAAACAACACATATGGAATCATGTAGTAACCAAAAAAGTGTTAAACAAATCAAAATATATTTTAGATTTTAGATTCTTCAAAGTAGCCACCCTTTGCCTTGATGACAGCTTTGCACACTCTTGGCATTCTCTCAACCAGCTCAACGTTTTTTCAAGATGATTGACGAGAAAAGGATCGTCTGCACCCTTATATGCCTTGAAATATCCAGACAGACAGTTAGTTTCCATGGTAATACTTCTGACAGCCACATGTCTAACTCTGCCCATAACTTTTGGACTTTATAACATTCTCAGAAGGCATGGATTATTATAACCTGTGGTCCTCTATAGCTCAATTGGTAGAGCATGGCGCTTGTAACGCCAGGGTAGTGGGTTCGATCCCCGGGACCACCCACATGTAAAAACGTATGCACACATGACTGTAAGTCGCTTTGGATAAAAGCGTCTGCTAAATGGCATATTATTATTATATTATTTATAACCTAATGAAAAATGAACCTGGTAATCTAATTTAATTTACTGCAGGCCTAACACCTATGGGTTTAACCTTCTGAATGAATGATTATATTGAATAACATGAATTTATTATTGTTGTTATGACTACAGACAGCAGGCTGTTATTCCTCTTTTCCTGTATTAATTAATTTGTCTGCATTTGGCTAAAAATAAACCATGCCATGAAACGTGGCACATTGACAACTCAAATTGCTTTAAAGAACCTTCTAATATTAGACAACAAATACATTTACTAAAACAATAACTTCAAAAACAGTCAATTTATTACTGGACTTTTTCAAATTGCTGTGCAGGAAAAGGATGTCATCCACCGCTCCTGGTCGCAGGCTCGCAGCCGGCTTCTCTCTGGAAACCACACTTCCATCTGAAGGTGACGCTTTAGCCTTCGGAACCACACAATTACCAGGTGAACAGTAGGCCTCTTGAAGCGATAGAGGAAATCAACAAGATCCACAAGTATTCTTTCACAATAGCTGGCCTTATGCTATCCCGCTCCGTGGTGGATAACATCTCTTCATTATGTAATGGACTGTAACGCACAAGTATCCTATTTTTCAAAAAAGCATCAGTCCACATGTTGCAGGACTAGAGGAGAGAGACTCTCGGACAGAAAACATTCACACCTCCATTAATTTACTAAAGGAGAGTCTAATAGCTTGGCTAGGTGTGAAAAATCCCCCCAATTTGTGGCACAGTTTAGACTACTGATAGACGCTGCGGTCAGTCAGAGTTTAGACTACTGATAGACGCTGCGGTCAGTCAGAGTTTAGACTACTGATAGATGCCAAAAAAAGGGCAAAATTGCAATGTATTCGAGGCTTAAGTCCTCTAAAGTTTTACATTTCTAACTCAATATCACAGACCTGATTTGCCCTAATGAAAAATGCATCAACCCCTACAAATACACTGCTCAAAAAAATAAAGGGAACACTTAAACAACACATCCTAGATCTGAATGAATGAAATAATCTTATTAAATACTTTTTTCTTTACATAGTTGAGTGTGCTGACAACAAAATCACACAAAAATTATCAATGGAAATCAAATGTATCAACCCATGGAGGTCTGGATTTAGAGTCACCCTCAAAATTAAAGTGGAAAACCACACTACAGGCTGATCCAACTTTGATGTAATGTCCTTAAAACAAGTCAAAATGAGGCTCAGTAGTGTGTGTGGCCTCCACGTGCCTGTATGACCTCCCTACAACGCCTGGGCATGCTCCTGATGAGGTGGCAGATGGTCTCCTGAGGGATCTCCTCCCAGACCTGGACTAAAGCATCCGCCAACTCCTGGACAGTCTGTGGTGCAACGTGGCGTTGGTGGATGGAGCGAGACATGATGTCCCAGATGTGCTCAATTGGATTCAGGTCTGGGGAACGGGCGGGCCAGTCCATAGCATCAATGCCTTCCTCTTGCAGGAACTGCTGACACACTCCAGCCACATGAGGTCTAGCATTGTCTTGCATTAGGAGGAACCCAGGGCCAACCGCACCAGCATATGGTCTCACAAGGGGTCTGAGGATCTGATCTCGGTACCTAATGGCAGTCAGGCTACCTCTGGCGAGCACATGGAGGGCTGTGCGGCCCCCCAAATAAATGCCAACCCACACCATGACTGACCCACCACCAAACCGGTCATGCTGGAGGATGTTGCAGGCAGCAGAACGTTCTCCACGGCATCTCCAGACTCTGTCACGTCTGTCACATGTGCTCAGTGTGAACCTACTTTGATCTATGAAGAGCACAGGGCGCCAGTGGCGAATTTGCCAATCTTGGTGTTCTCTGGCAAATGCCAAACGTCCTGCACGGTGTTGGGCTGTAAGCACAACCCCCACCTGTGGACGTCGGGCCCTCATACCACCCTCATGGAGTCTGTTTCTGACCGTTTGAGCAGACACATGCACATTTGTGGCCTGCTGGAGGTCATTTTGCAGGGCTCTGGCAGTGCTCCTACCTGCTCCTCCTTGCATAAAGGTGGAGGTAGCAGTCCTGCTGCTGGGTTGTTGCCCTCCTATGGCCTCCTCCACATCTCCTGATGTACTGGCATGTCTCCTGGTAGCGCCTCCATGCTCTGGACACTACGCTGACAGACACAGCAAACCTTCTTGACACAGCTCGCATTGATGTGCCATCCTGGATGAGCTGCACTACCTGAGCCACTTGTGTGGGTTGTAGACTCCGTCTCATGCTACCACTAGAGTGAAAGCACCGCCAGCATTCAAAAGTGACCAAAACATCAGCCAGGAAGCATAGGAACTGAGAAGTGGTCTGTGGTCACCACCTGCAAAACCAGTCCTTTATTGGGGGTGTCTTGCTAATTACCTATAATTTCCACCTGTTGTCTATTCCATTTGCACAACAGCATGTGAAATGTATTGTCAATCAGTGTTGCTTCCTAAGTGGACAGTTTGATTTCACAGAAGTGTGATTGACTTGGAGTTACATTGTGTTGTTTAAGTGTTCCCTATTATTTTTTTGAGCAGTGTATTTTGTTTTATTTTCTCACCACAGCGTTTATACCACTTGGAGGAATTTCACTCCTCTAGTACGAGCACCTCCAGGGCCGGTACCCCCATGACCGGCACCCCCAGGACAGGCACTCCAGACCTGGACAGGAATCACACTCATGATGGCCTCCCTGGAACTCCCCAGCGCACCCCCCAGAGTCAGGCCAGCTTCCCGCACATCACCCAGTCCCCCTCCGTTGTTATCCACAACAGCCTCCCCGCCGACGTCGTGGCAATCCCCCATCTGTCTCAGTCACTCCTGCCTCTCAGCCCGACCAAAAACCAGCTCCTTCAGTCAGGACTACAACCGCTCAGCCCGACCAAGAATCAGCTCCTTCAGTCAGGACTACAAACCCCAGAGAAGCACAGGAAGGTATTAGTGATCCGTAGGCCGGATGTGGATCTGGACCCAATCACCTCCCCTCCCCCCCAGCACCTGGCCCTGGTAACCCAGTGGACCCAACAGTGGAGTGGATCTAATATTGTGCTGAATGGACACAGAGAAATGGACACAGAGAAACCACCTTGTACAGGTAGACATGGACAGGTAGAGTCAGGGAAACTACCTCATGAAGTAACTTACCTTAGGCCAGGCTCCTACGATGAGAGGATTCAGCAGATGAAAGCAGCCAACAAGGAAGATGGTGAGTCCTTTTATTTCATTCATTATATTTACCTAGCCAGGATAGTCCGCTCAGTAACACTGGCATATCTTTCCCAGAGGGGTACACTACAAAGCAGGATCAAGGAGTTATCCAGCTAACTTCCCTGAATATTCTGAGCAGAGTAGCTGCAGATCAGAATTTTCCCAGACCTTTTTTTCCCGAACTAAAGATTCTGAAGCTTCTGCCCATGTGTTTGTTCTATACTTTAGGCACAGAGAACAGTGGGAGAACAGTGGGAGAACAGTGGGAGAACAGTGGGAGAACAGTGGGAGAACAGTGGGAGAACAGTGGGAGAACAGTGGGAGAACAGTGGGAGAACAGTGGGAGAACAGTGGGAGAACAGTGGGAGAACAGTGGGAGAACAGTGGGAGAACAGTGGGAGAACAGTGGAGAACAGTAGAGAACAGTAGAGAACAGTAGAGAACAGTGGGAGAACAGTGGGAGAACAGCGAGAGAACAGGCTACTCTGGTGAATGGTGCTCGTTTTAATAAAGTTATATCAAAGCTGAATCAATGTCTGCAAGGTCACATAATGATAGTATTCTACATAACAGAAGTGAATATAATAGCATAGTATAACTGTAAGACAAAAACGCCAGCACATTTATTATCTCTCATGTGGCCAAAAGTCGACAACAGCACGTCCCACTAGGCATAAAACACAGGTAGGTAATGCTACAGTTGTTAACACCATAGCTCTAAAATTCATTCACTATACATCATTCAGGTAGGTTACCTGGAAACAACCCTGTATAACTCAAGTCAAAAGTTTGGACACATCTACTCATTCAAGGGTTTTTCTTTATTTTTACTATTTTCTACATGTGAAATAACACATATGGAATCATGTAGTAACCAAAAAAGTGTTAAACAAATCAAAATATATTTTATATTTTAGTTTCTTCAAAGTATTAACCCTTTGACTTGATGAAAGCTTTGCACACTCTTGGCATTCTCTCAACCAGCACAAATATCCTATTTTTCGAAATTCGTCAGTCCACATGTCAAGTGTAATTGCGCCATTGTATTTACCCAAATTCTCTCTCAACTCCGGGACCACCCGCCAGCTGATATATATATATATATATATATATATATATATATATATATATATATATATATATATATATCAACAAAAAAAATCTGATGCAGGACTCTAGTGCGATAGGGAGAGATTGACTGAAACATTCACACCTCCATTAATTTTCAAAACAATAGTCTAATAGCTCGGCTAGATTTGAAAAATCCCCCAATTTGTGTCAGAGTTGAGTCCTATTGTAAAAGTGTAGCCTAACGGCCAAAAAAGGGCAAAATTGCAATGTATTCGATGCTTAAGTCCTCTAAAGTTTTACATTTCTAACTCAATATCACAGACCAGATTTGCCCTAATGAAGAATGCATCAACCCCTACAAATATATTCATTTATTATAATCCAGATAATAATTCAAACGAAATGAGCTGTAGCAAGAGGAGAGACTGCATGCTAAAGACAATCAGAAAGAACATGTGGTGTATTGAGAAATGTATTATGTGTTAATGAGTTTAGATTTTAAATGGTTGCAAATAGCCAATGGGATTTGTATGCAGGGGTTGAATTATTTGAATTAACAAATGACAATGGGGTTTCCGTTCTTGCATTGAAGTGTTTGGATTACGTGATGCAAGGGCGGTGAAAGTTCAATGATGTATTGGGGAGTTGTGCTGAAGACACTGTAGAGAGTGGTCCGCTGGAATTGTTAAGGAGAACATGACATAAATCTGTTCTGTTTATTATAAGTACGCTTCGGCGTCTTCAGTAAAAGAACCCAGCATCTTAGGATGCAACAGAATGTGTCTTTTAACCCTGCATTATAATATAATTTATTTTGAACAAAAGCCAGGAATGAGTGAGTCACTCAGCCCTGTGGTTCTGTTCCTGTTTCTGTTTGCCTATTTGAGAGTTTGTTTAATATCCTACTGATTCAGGTGATCACCAAGCCTCATGCAACCTCAAAATGTCGGATAAAGCAATTTCACAAAACGTTGCTATGCTGTAATTAAGGCTGTTATTTTCATTAGAACAGACTCCCTGGTATTACTTATGATTAATTTGTTAACACTGGTTCCGAACGGGCAGAAAAATAACATCTAACAGCACCTGCTTGCCATGCAACAGTATCTCTTGCGCTTTTGACAATGATTTTACATGAGGCCTAATTCACATGATATGCCTAAAATATTTACAGTATATCCACTATTTTTCAGACGCTCCCCACCCCTTGACGGCAACCCTTCTAATTTTGTGTACCCTGCGAGCACAACCCATGTGGTATTCCGGGTCTCTGGCAGCGTTTGGATCTGCGGTCAAGAATGCCGATCTGCGGTCAAGAATGCCGATCTGCGGTCAAGAACGCCGAGTTCATCTCAGCCCATGCTGCCCTTCAGTCCCTTGACTGTTTGGCCCTGACAGAGACATGGATTACCCCAGAGAACACTGCTACTCCAGCTGCTTTCTCTTCATCTGACTATGTGTTCTGATTCTGCCTCTTCGACACTACTCTTCTCCATTTCCGCATCCTATGACTCGCACTGGCCTCTTTCCTCCCAGCCGGGTCGGCCCTCCCCTCCTGCTCCATGGCTGAGTAACTCATTGCGAGCTTACAGAACAGGGCTGTGGGCAGCTGAGCGAAAATGAGTGGAAAACTAAACTTCTGGAGGACCTATCATCCTTCCACTCCCTCCTCTCTACCTTCTCTTCCTCTGTATCTGCTGCTAAAGCCACTTTCTACCACTCTAAATTACAAGCTTCTGCCTCTAACCCCAGGAAACTCTTTTCCACCTTCTCCTCCCTTCTTAATCCTCCACCCCTCCCCCTCCCTCCTCCTTCTCTGCGGACAACTTTGTCAACCACTTTGAAGAAAAGTTTGACGACATCCACTACTCATTCACTCAGCCTATTGAGTCCACTGGTCTCACTCACACAGAACTACCCTATGCCTTGATCTCTTTCTCCCCTCTCTCTCCAGATGACATCCTGCGACGATAGAGGTCTGGCTGCCTGACAACCTGCACGCGTGACCCCATCCCCTCCTCCCTTCTCCAGACCATCTCTGGAGATCTTCTCCCATTCCTCACTTCCCTCATCAACTCATGCCTGACCACTGGCTGCATAACCTCTGACTTCAAAATGGCCAGAGTCGCTTCCCTCCTCAAGAAACCAACAATCGTCTCCTCTCACGTCAAAAACTATAGACCTGTATCCCTTCTTTCTTTTCTTTCCAAAACACTTGAGCGTGCTGTCTCTGACCAACTCTCTCATTATCTCTCTCAGAACGATCTTCTTGACCCTAACCGGTCAGGCTTCCAGACGGGTCACTCAACCGAGACTGCTCTTCTCTGTGAGGCTCTCCGCACTGCCAAAGCTGACTCTCTCCTCTGTTCTCATCCTCCTAGATCTATCTGCTGCCTTCGACACTGTGAACCATCAGATCCTCCTCTCCACCCTCTCAGGGCTGGGAGTCTCAGGCGCTGCACACTCTTGGATTGCATCCTACCTGGCAGGCCGCTCCTACCAGGTGTCGTGGAGAGGATCTGTGTCTGCACCATGTACTCTCACTACTGGTGTCCCTCAGGGCTCGGTTCTAGGCCCTCTCCTCTTCTCTCTATACACTCTCCTATCATTGCTATGTGGATGACACTCAACTACTGTTCTCCTTCCCCCCTTCTGACACCCAGGTGGCGACACGCATCTCTGCGTGCCTGGCAGATATCTCAACTTGGATGTCGGCCCAACACCTCAAGCTCAACCTTGACAAGACAGAACTGCTCTTCCTCCCGGGGAAGGCCTTCCCATTCAAAGACCATCACGGTTGACAACTCCATAGTGTCGTCCTCCCAGAGTGCAAAGAACCTTGGCATGACCCTGGACAACACCCTGTCGTGCTCTGCAAACATCAAAGCAGTGACCCACTCCTGCAGGTTCATGCTCTACAACATCTGTAGAATAAGACCTTACCTCACACAGGAAGCGGCACAGGTCCTAATCCAAGCACTTGTCATCTCCCTTCAGGACTACTGCAACTCGCTGTTGGCTGGGCTCCCCACTTGTGCCATCAAACCCCTGCAACTTATCCAGAACGCTGCAGCCCGTCTGGTTTTCAACCTTCCCAAGTTCTCCCATGTCACCACGTTCCTCTACACACTCCACTGGCTTCCAGTTGAAGCTCGCATCCACTACAAAACCATGGTGCTTACCTACGGAACAGCAAGAGGAACTGCTTCTCCCTACCTTCAGGCTATGCTCAAACCCTACAACCCAACCCGAGCACTCCGTTCTGCCACCTCAGGTCTCTTGGCCCTCCCACCCCTACGGGAGGGCAGCTCCCGCTCAGCCTAGTCCAAGCTCTTCTCTGTCCTGGCACCACAATGGTGGAACCAGCTTACCCCTGAAAGAGAAAGGGAAACACTAGGCTATAGAACATCAGCTAACTGTAAATTGCCATTGTCGGCGTCACTGGTAGGAGAGAACGTTTTGGAATTCCCAAAACGGATTGAATTTACCGAGAGAAGCAGTAGCTCTTGGTCTGAAAATGGCAGAGGAGGATCTGGAACGAGAGCCAATAAAACCTCCTGAAACCTTTCATGTTGGAGCCGATCATTGCCCCAGGTCAAAGTTCATTCTCGCGGCAACAATAGCAACATCCAGTAGATTGGCCTGTATCAGCCGGCAGAGGGTCCACGTAGAAGTGACGCAAACTGGTGTCAGTGCGGATGCTGCCAGATAATGGCCAGGGAGGATGAGTATGTGTGTTGTAGAGAGATGGTGTCAATTCAGCATTCAAATCCCAGCGGATGGTGGCTGTATTTACATCCAGACAGATGTGTCTGTCTGGATGGCGTTGTGTGACTAATTGTTGTGGACTTGGCAGAAGAGGTTACTCGACCTGTCAGCAGCCGGTAAACCACTTAATGAACTAGAATACACAATGGTAACTTTAATCACTACCGCAGTTTGGCACGATGGTAACTTTAACCACTACCACAGTTTGGCACGATGGTAACTTTAACCACTACCGCAGTTTGGCACGATGGTAACTTTAACCACTACCACAGTTTGGCACGATGGTAACTTTAACCACTACCGCAGTTTGGCACGATGGTAACTTTAACCACTACCGCAGTTTGGCACGATGGTAACTTTAACCACTACCGCAGTTTGGCACGATGGTAACTTTAACCACTACAGCAGTTTGGCACAATGGTAACGGTCTTACAATTTGATTAGGCGACCGGGGTTCGAATCGCAGCCTGCAACAAGTCATTTCATAAATACATTGAGATTTTTGTTTCAATGGTCGAGTTAAAGTACACATTTGTTTGGCTATCAAACTATTTTTTTGTATTTTCTTTGCACAGCATACAGGCTGGCTGCTTACCGCCAGTTCACCCTATGGGCACAAGGGAGATTGGAAGAGGTGTACGGCATGATATCACTGTGTGGTCTCTTCAAGTGGCATCTACATGTCTATGGGTATATCTATGGGTATATATATGGGTATATCTGTGGGTATATCTATGGGTATGTCTATGGGTATGTCTATGGGTATGTCTATGGGTATATCTATGGGTATGTCTATGGGTATATCTATGGGTATGTCTATGGGTATATCTATGGGTATATCTGTGGGTATATCTATGGGTATATCTGTGGGTATATCTATGGGTATATCTGTGGGTATATCTGTGGGTATATATATGGGTATGTCTATGGGTATGTCTATGGGTATGTCTATGGGTATATCTATGGGTATGTCTATGGGTATATCTATGGGTATGTCTATGGGTATATCTATGGGTATGTCTATGGGTATATCTATGGGTATGTCTATGGGTATATCTATGGGTATGTCTATGGGTATGTCTATGGGTATATCTATGGGTATGTCTATGGGTATATCTATGGGTATGTCTATGGGTATATCTATGGGTATATCTGTGGGTATATCTGTGGGTATATCTATGGGTATATCTGTGGGTATATCTATGGGTATATCTGTGGGTATATCTATGGGTATATCTGTGGGTATATCTATGGGTATATCTGTGGGTATATCTATGGGTATATCTGTGGGTATATCTATGGGTATATCTATGGGTATATCTATGGGTATATCTATGGGTATGTCTATGGGTATATCTGTGGGTATATCTATGGGTATGTCTATGGGTATATCTATGGGTATGTCTATGGGTATATCTATGGGTATATCTATGGGTATGTAGCTCAGTTGATAGAGCATGGCGTTTGCAACGCCAGGGTTGTGGGTTCGATTCCCACGGGGGGCCAGTAAGGAAAAAAAATAATAATAAAAAAAATAAAATAATGTATGCACTTACTAACTGTAAGTCGCTCTGGATAAGAGCGTCTGCTAAATGACTAAAATGTAAATGTAAATGGGTATATCTATGGGTATGTCTATGGGTATGTCTATGGGTATGTCTATGGGTATATCTATGGGTTTGAGCATTAATAAAACCATTGGATTTAGCCTCTGTTAACAAATAAAATGACTATACATGGAGTTTGTTTTAGCTGTCTGCGGTCATTAATTTTCAAGACATAATGTTAGCGCCTTATTTAACAACGCCTTACATGGGGGGGAAAAAAACTATACAATATGATTAATCACATTCGCAAACGTTTGGTATCTTATAATTCGAAGACAAAGGTTTCTAAAAATAGTATGAGTTGGCTTTAGTCGACTATAACAACCAGTTCAAGTGTACTAACTTGGTTGTTAGAGTGATGACTTCATCTATCTTAGGCTGCCATCTAGTGGAAATCAATGGTAACTACACTGAGCAGCTAGTTGGAGATCTTAGACACTTTGTTCGACAAAAAGCACACATTACAAATGTGTCGTAAATAAAAAACAAACAAACCATGAAAAAATAGGTAGTGTAGAGATGCGGTCAGATATTCAGCCTGAGGCAGAAGGTTCGGGTGCATAAGTGTTGATATTTATTTACAGTGTTCAAGTCGTGGTATCCGGTAAAGATATTTACAATGCCAAACTGGACGAATAGACTTACTGGTGATAGAAAACAAACGAACTGAGCCTCAAGCAGGCTTACCCTGTTGTTACCCTAGCTAGACAGGTGGGGGTGTACCAGGCTAAAGCAGACTCCTCTGTCCATTTGAAGTCCATCTGAACTTCCACCTAAAACAGGGCCATCCTGGAATGTACCATAAATCATCATAACACACAAAACTGGCTGATACACACAAATGTAATTATGTAAAAGTAGCACATTACTTACTATTAAAACGTTCAAATATACAAACATTTCATAGCGATCAATCTACGAGACTTCTATAATGTGATTCCCTCTATGGACGGGTGTATCTTTGGATTGGGACTTGAATGGCCTGCTCCTTCTCCAATATCTGAACCCCAGGCCCGTCCCCCCAAGGTGACTGCTTGTCTCTGTCTTTGGGCACTCAGGAGGGTCCGCTGGGATGGTCCTAGAGCCAGATAGGAATTACACAAATCATTTTTGGTAATTTCATCTCAGCCAGCAGACCTCCCCAATCCATACTGTTCTGTTGAACACTGGGCTATGTGTATAATATGTGATGGCTGTTTAATGGCATTGTGGAGCTTGTCGACTTCCACTTTTTATGATTGTGGGTCATTGAGATGCATAACACATTTATTTGGAAGAAGACAAAACCATAAACGTATCTTTCACACCATATTGTCAACTATCTGTTTGTCTGTATCTGACATGATGTAATGGACCCACCTTTGGCACAGCGGTCAACGATGCCATGTACAGTTGAAGACGGAAGTTTACATACACCTTAGCCAAATACATTTAAACTCCGTTTTTTCACAATTCCTGACATTTAATCCTAGTAAAACTTCCCTGTTTTAGGTCAGTTAGGATCACCACTTTATTTTAAGAATGTGAAATGTCAGAATAATAGTAGAGAGAATTATTTATTTCTACTTTTATTTCTTTCATCACATTCCCAGTGGGTCAGAAGTTTACACACACTCAATTAGTATTTGGTAGCATTGCCTTTACATTGTTTAACTTGGGTCAAATGTTTCGGGTAGCCTTCCACAAGCTTCCCACAATAAGTTGGGTGAATTTTGGCCCATTCCTCCAGACAGAGCTGGTGTAACTGAGTCAGGTTTGTAGGCCTCCTTGCTCGCACATGTTTTTCAGTTCTGCCCACAAATGTTCTATAGGATTGAGGTCAGGGCAAGCCATTTTGCCACAACTTTGGAAGTATGCTTGGGGTCATTGTCCATTTGGAAGACCCATTTGCGACCAAGCTTTAACTTGTCTAGAGATGTTGCTTCAATATATCCACGTCATTTTCCTTCCTCATGATGCCATCTATTTTGTGAAGTGCACCAGTCCCTCTTGCAGCAAAGCACCCCCACAGCATGATGCTCCCACCCCCGTGCTTAACGGTTGGGATGGTGTTCTTCGGCTTGTAAGGGACCCTCTTTTTCCTCCAAACATAATGATGGTCATTATGGCCAAACAGTTCTATTTTTGTTTCATCAGACCAGAGGACATTTCTCCAAAAAGTACGATCTTTGTCCCCATGTGCAGTTGCAAACCATAGTCTGGATTTTTTATGGGGGTTTTGGAGCAGTGGCTTCTTCCTTGCTGAGCAGCCTTTCAGGCTATGTCGATATAGGACTTGTTTTTCTGTGGATATTGATACTTTTGTACCTGTTTCCTCCAGCATCTTCACAAGGTCCTTTGCTGTTGTTCTGGGATTGATTTGCACTTTTCGCACCAAACTACGTTCATCTCTAGGAGACAGAACGTGTCTCTTTCCTGAGCGGTATGACGGCTGCGTGGTCCCATGGTGTTTATACGTACGTACTATTGTTTGTACAGATGAACGTGGTACCTTCAGGCGTTTGGAAATTGCTCCCAACGATGAACCAGACTTGTGGAGGTCCATTTTTTTCCCCTGAGGTCTTGGCTGATTTCTTTTGATTTCCCCATGATGTCAAGCAAAGAGGCACTGAGTTTGAAGGTAGGCCTTGAAATACATCCACAGGTACATCTCCAATTGACTCAAATGATGTCAATTAGCCTATCAGAAGCTTCTAAAGCCATGACATCATTTTCTGGAATTTTCCAAGCTGTTTAAAGGCACAGTCAATTTAGTGTATGTAAACTTCTGACCCACTGGAATTGTGATACAGTGAGTTATAAGTGAAAAAATCTGTCTGTAAACAATTGTTGGAAAAATTACTTGTGTCATGCACAAAGTAGATGTCCTAACCGACTTGCCAAAACTATAGTTTGTTAACAAGAAATTTGTGGAGTGGTTGAAAAACGAGTTTTAATGACTCCAACCTAAGTGTATGTAAACTTCCAACTTCAACTGTAGGAGCTAAGAAACACCCCATCTTCCTCCTAGATGGGATCACCCTGCAGCCCGTCTTCTCCTCCTAGATGGGATCACCCTGCAGCCCGTCTTCCTCCTAGATGGGATCACCCTGCAGCCCGTCTTCCTCCTAGATGGGATCACCCTGCAGCCCGTCTTCCTCCTAGATGGGATCACCCTGCAGCCCGTCTTCCTCCTAGATGGGATCACCCTGCAGCCCGTCTTCTCCTCCTAGATGGGATCACCCTGCAGCCCGTCTTCTCCTCCTAGATGGGATCACCCTGCAGCCCGTCTTCCTCCTAGATGGGATCACCCTGCAGCCCGTCTTCCTCCTAGATGGGATCACCCTGCAGCCCGTCTTCCTCCTAGATGGGATCACCCTGCAGCCCGTCTTCCTCCTAGATGGGATCACCCTGCAGCCCGTCTTCCTCCTAGATGGAATCACCCTGCAGCCCGTCTTCCTCCTAGATGGGATCACCCTGCAGCCCGTCTTCCTCCTAGATGGGATCACCCTGCAGCCCATCTTCCTCCTAGATGGGATCACCCTGCAGCCCGTCTTCCACCTAGATGGGATCACCCTGCAGCCCGTCTTCCTCCTAGATGGGATCACCCTGCAGCCCGTCTTCTCCTCCTAGATGGGATCACCCTGCAGCCCGTCTTCTTCCTAGATGGGATCACCCTGCAGCCCGTATTCCTCCTAGATGGGATCACCCTGCAGCCCGTCTTCCTCCTAGATGGGATCACCCTGCAGCCCGTCTTCCTCCTATATGGGATCACCCTGCAGTCCGTCTTCCTCCTAGATGGGATCACCCTGCAGCCCGTCTTCCTCCTAGATGGGATCCCCCTGCAGCCCGTCTTCCTCCTAGATGGGATCACCCTGCAGCCCGTCTTCCTCCTAGATGGGATCCCCCTGCAGCCCGTCTTCCTCCTAGATGGGATCACCCTGCAGCCCGTCTTCCTCCTAGATGGGATCACCCTGCAGCCCGTCTTCCTCCTAGATGGGATCACCCTGCAGCCCGTCTTCTCCTCCTAGATGGGATCACCCTGCAGCCCGTCTTCCTCCTAGATGGGATCACCCTGCAGCCCGTCTTCTTCCTAGATGGGATCACCCTGCAGCCCGTCTTCTCCTCCTAGATGGGATCACCCTGCAGCCCGTCTTCCTCCTAGATGGGATCACCCTGCAGCCCGTCTTCCTCCTAGATGGGATCACCCTGCAGCCCGTCTTCTCCTCCTAGATGGGATCACCCTGCAGCCCGTCTTCCTCCTAGATGGAATCACCCTGCAGCCCGTCTTCCTCCTAGATGGGATCACCCTGCAGCCCGTCTTCCTCCTAGATGGAATCACCCTGCAGCCCGTCTTCCTCCTAGATGGGATCACCCTGCAGCCCGTCTTCCTCCTAGATGGGATCACCCTGCAGCCCGTCTTCTCCTCCTAGATGGGATCACCCTGCAGCCCGTCTTCCTCCTAGATGGAATCACCCTGCAGCCCGTCTTCCTCCTAGATGGAAACACCCTGCAGCCCGTCTTCCTCCTAGATGGGATCACCCTGCAGCCCGTCTTCCTCCTAGATGGAATCACCCTGCAGCCCGTCTTCCTCCTAGATGGGATCACCCTGCAGCCCGTCTTCCTCCTAGATGGGATCACCCTGCAGCCCGTCTTCCTCCTAGATGGGATCACCCTGCAGCCCGTCTTCTCCTCCTAGATGGGATCACCCTGCAGCCCGTCTTCCTCCTAGATGGAATCACCCTGCAGCCCGTCTTCCTCCTAGATGGGATCACCCTGCAGCCCGTTTTCTCCTCCTAGATGGGATCACCCTGCAGCCCGTCTTCCTCCTAGATGGGATCACCCTGCAGCCCGTCTTCCTCCTAGATGGGATCCCCCTGCAGCCCGTCTTCCTCCTAGATGGGATCACCCTGCAGCCCGTCTTCCTCCTAGATGGGATCACCCTGCAGCCCGTCTTCCTCCTAGATGGGATCACCCTGCAGCCCGTCTTCTCCTCCTAGATGGGATCACCCTGCAGCCCGTCTTCCTCCTAGATGGGATCACCCTGCAGCCCGTCTTCTTCCTAGATGGGATCACCCTGCAGCCCGTCTTCTCCTCCTAGATGGGATCACCCTGCAGCCCGTCTTCCTCCTAGATGGGATCACCCTGCAGCCCGTCTTCCTCCTAGATGGGATCACCCTGCAGCCCGTCTTCTCCTCCTAGATGGGATCACCCTGCAGCCCGTCTTCCTCCTAGATGGGATCACCCCTGCAGCCCGTCTTCCTCCTAGATGGGATCACCCTGCAGCCCGTCTTCCTCCTAGATGGAATCACCCTGCAGCCCATCTTCCTCCTAGATGGGATCACCCTGCAGCCCGTCTTCCTCCTAGATGGGATCACCCCTGCAGCCCGTCTTCTCCTCCTAGATGGGATCACCCTGCAGCCCGTCTTCCTCCTAGATGGAATCACCCTGCAGCCCGTCTTCCTCCTAGATGGAATCACCCTGCAGCCCGTCTTCCTCCTAGATGGGATCACCCTGCAGCCCGTCTTCCTCCTAGATGGAATCACCCTGCAGCCCGTCTTCCTCCTAGATGGGATCACCCTGCAGCCCGTCTTCCTCCTAGATGGGATCACCCCTGCAGCCCGTCTTCCTCCTAGATGGGATCACCCTGCAGCCCGTCTTCTCCTCCTAGATGGGATCACCCTGCAGCCCGTCTTCCTCCTAGATGGAATGACCCTGCAGCCCGTCTTCCTCCTAGATGGGATCACCCTGCAGCCCGTCTTCCTCCTAGATGGAATCACCCTGCAGCCCGTCTTCCTCCTAGATGGGATCACCCTGCAGCCCGTCTTCTTCCTAGATGGGATCACCCTGCAGCCCGTCTTCCTCCTAGATGGGATCACCCTGCAGCCCGTCTTCCTCCTAGATGGGATCACCCTGCAGCCCGTCTTCCTCCTAGATGGGATCACCCTGCAGCCCGTCTTCTCCTCCTAGATGGGATCACCCTGCAGCCCGTCTTCCTCCTAGATGGGATCACACTGCAGCCCGTCTTCCTCCTAGATGGGATCACCCTGCAGCCCGTCTTCCTCCTAGATGGGATCACCCTGCAGCCCGTCTTCTCCTCCTAGATGGGATCACCCTGCAGCCCGTCTTCCTCCTAGATTGGATCACCCTGCAGCCCGTCTTCCTCCTAGATGGGATCACCCTGCAGCCCGTCTTCTCCTCCTAGATGGGATCACCCTGCAGCCCGTCTTCTTCCTAAATGGGATCACCCTGCAGCCCGTCTTCTCCTCCTAGATGGGATCACCCTGCAGCCCGTCTTCCTCCTAGATGGGATCACCCTGCAGCCCGTCTTCCTCCTAGATGGGATCACCCTGCAGCCCGTCTTCCTCCTAGATGGGATCACCCTGCAGCCCGTCTTCCTCCTAGATGGGATCACCCTGCTGCCCATCTTCCTCCTAGATGGGATCCCCCTGCAGCCCGTCTTCCTCCTAGATGGGATCACCCTGCTGCCCGTCTTCCTCCTAGATGGGATCACCCTGCAGCCCGTCTTCCTCCTAGATGGGATCACCCTGCAGCCCGTCTTCTCCTCCTAGATGAGATCATACTGCAGCCCGTCTTCCTCCTAGATGGGATCCCCCTGCAGCCCGTCTTCCTCCTAGATGGGATCACCCTGCAGCCCGTCTTCCTCCTAGATGGGATCCCCCTGCAGCCCGTCTTCCTCCTAGATGGGATCACCCTGCAGCCCGTCTTCCTCCTAGATGGGATCACCCTGCAGCCCGTCTTCCTCCTAGATGGGATCACCCTGCAGCCCGTCTTCCTCCTAGATGGGATCACCCCTGCAGCCCGTCTTCCTCCTAGATTGGATCACCCTGCAGCCCGTCTTCCTCCTAGATGGGATCACCCTGCAGCCCGTCTTCTTCCTAAATGGGATCACCCTGCAGCCCGTCTTCTCCTCCTAGATGGGGTCACCCTGCAGCCCGTCTTCCTCCTAGATGGGATCACCCTGCAGCCCGTCTTCCTCCTAGATGGGATCACCCTGCAGCCCGTCTTCCTCCTAGATGGGATCACCCTGCAGCCCGTCTTCCTCCTAGATGGGATCACCCTGCTGCCCGTCTTCCTCCTAGATGGGATCACCCTGCAGCCCGTCTTCCTCCTAGATGGGATCACCCTGCTGCCCGTCTTCCTCCTAGATGGGATCACCCCTGCAGCCCGTCTTCCTCCTAGATGGGATCACCCTGCAGCCCGTCTTCTCCTCCTAGATGAGATCATACTGCAGCCCGTCTTCCTCCTAGATGGGATCCCCCTGCAGCCCGTCTTCCTCCTAGATGGGATCACCCTGCAGCCCGTCTTCGTCCTAGATGGGATCCCCCTGCAGCCCGTCTTCCTCCTAGATGGGATCACCCTGCAGCCCGTCTTCCTCCTAGATGGGATCACCCTGCAGCCCGTCTTCCTCCTAGATGGGATCACCCTGCAGCCCGTCTTCCTCCTAGATGGGATCACCCTGCAGCCCGTCTTCCTCCTAGATGGGATCACCCTGCAGCCCGTCTTCCTCCTAGATGGGATCACCCTGCAGCCTGTCTTCCTCCTAGATGGGATCACCCTGCAGCCCGTCTTCTCCTTCTAGATGGGATCACCCTGCAGCCCGTCTTCCTCCTAGATGGGATCACCCTGCAGCCCGTCTTCCTCCTAGATGGGATCACCCTGCAGCCCGTCTTCCTCCTAGATGGGATCACCCTGCAGCCCGTCTTCTCCTCCTAGATGGGATCACCCTGCAGCCCGTCTTCTCCTCCTAGATGGGATCACCCTGCAGCCCGTCTTCCTCCTAGATGGGATCACCCTGCAGTCCGTCTTCCTCCTAGATGGGATCACCCTGCAGCCCGTCTTCTCCTTCTAGATGGGATCACCCTGCAGCCCGTCTTCCTCCTAGATGGGATCACCCTGCAGCCCGTCTTCCTCCTAGATGGGATCACCCTGCAGCCCGTCTTCCTCCTAGATGGGATCACCCTGCAGCCCGTCTTCCTCCTAGATGGGATCACCCTGCAGCCCGTCTTCTCCTCCTAGATGGGATCACCCTGCAGCCCGTCTTCTCCTCCTAGATGGGATCACCCTGCAGCTCGTTTGAATCTGAGCACTCCCTGCTTTGTTGTAGCCTGCTGTCTTTCCACCATCCCCTGCTGGCCGAACTTTTCCCTCTTTGGCACATATTTAGTGTATTTACATTTTTACATTTACGTTATTTAGCAGACGCTCTTATCCAGAGCGACTTACAAATTGGTGCATTCAACTTATGATAACCAGTGGGACAGCCACTTTTTTTTTTATGGGGGGATGGGGGGGGTGGTAGAAGGATTACTTTTAACTATTCCAGGTATTCCTTAAAGAGGTAGGGTTTCAAGTGTCTCCGGAAGGTGGTCAGTGACTCCGCTGTCCTGGCTTCGTGGGGGAGCTTGTTCCACCATTGGGGTGCCAGAGCAGCGAATAGCTTTGACTGGGCTGAGCGGGAACTGTGCTTCCGTAGAGGTAGGGGGGCTAGCAGGCCAGAGGTGGATGAACGTAGTGCCCTCGTTTGGGTGTAGGGACTGATCAGAGCCTGAAGGTACGGAGGTGCCGTTCCCCTCACAGCTCCGTAGGCAAGCACCATGGTCTTGTAGTAGATGCGAGCTTCAACTGGAAGCCAGTGGAGTGTGCGGAGGAGCGGGGTGACATGAAAGAACTTGGGAAGGTTGAACACCAGACGGGCTGCAGCATTCTGGATAAGTTGTAGGGGTTTAATGGCACAGGCAGGGAGCCCAGCCAACAGCGATTTGCAGTAATCCAGACGGGAGATGACAAGTGCCTGGATTAGGATCTGTGCCGCTTTCTGTGTAAGGCAGGGTCGTACTCTCCGAATGTTGTAGAGCATGAACCTGCAGGATCGGGTCACCGCTTTGATGTTAGCAGAGAACGACAGGGTGTTGTCCAGGGTCACGCCAAGGTTCTTTGCACTCTGGGAGGAGGACACAATGGAGTTGTCAACTGTGATGGTGAGATCATGGAGCGGGCAGTCCTTCCCCGGGAGGAAGCGCAGCTCCGTCTTGCCGAGGTTCAGCTTGAGGTGGTGATCCGACATCCACACTGATATGTCTGCCAGACATGCAGAGATGCGATTCGCCACCTGGTTATCAGAAGGGGGAAAGGAGAAAATTAATTGTGTGTCGTCTGCGTAGCAATGATAGGAGAGACCATGTGAGGATATGACAGAGCCAAGTGACTTGGTGTATAGAGAGAATAGGAGAGCGCCTAGAACTGAGCCCTGGGGGACACCAGTGGTGAGAGCACATGGTACGGAGACGCCACCTGGTAGGAGCGACCTGTCAGGTAGGACGCAATCCAAGAGTGAGCAGCGCCGGAGATGCCCAACTCGGAGAGGGTGGAGAGGAGGATCTGATGGTTCACAGTATCAAAGGCAGCAGATAGGTCTAGAAGGATAACAGCAGAGGAGAGTTAGCTTTAGCAGTGCGGAGTGCCTCCGTGACACAGAGAAGAGCAGTCTCAGTTGAATGACCAGTCTTGAAACCTGACTGGTTTGGATCAAGAAGGTCATTCTGAGAGAGATAGCAAGAGAGTTGGCTAAAGACGGCACGCTCAAGAGTTTTGGAGAGAAAAGAAAGAAGGGATACTGGTCTGTAGTTGTTGACATCGGAGGGATCGAGTGTCCGTGTCTAACATTGTGTAAAGTTTGGGGTTAGTTTTGACAGTTTGAGTGAGTACGTCGTCAAATTATTCAGCCAGTTAGTTAGCTAGAATAGTTAGCATACTAGCTAGCCATTGCTCTCTGCCAACGAACCAACCCCTCCTCCCATGACACGAACACACAGAGAGAGCCAAGCTAACGTTAACTAGTCACCCATGTCCCGAATTCCCTTGAACGACTCTGGTTACCAGTATGTAAAAACAAAAAATAAATGTAGGTTATAACTTACCCTTAGTAGCTACTGTTAGCCAGTTAAGTGCAAAGCTAGCCACTGAATTGACTCAGCCAGTTCACGTCTGTCCCAATGGAGAGAAAGCGTCTCCAAATTATACAGCTAGGACGTTCCAGCTATTGTTTAGTTAGCTAACAAGGTAGCAACAAGCTAGCTACATTTCGAGTACAGTAGCTACTAACTACCTAACGTTAACGCTTCAGATAATGAGGTTAGAAAAACAGCTGAGTGGTAGGTAGCTAGCTGGGATAATTACAGGTACTCTTAAGCGTGAAATAACATTGGAAACAACTATCCACAGTTGCTAATTGTTACTAGTAGCTACCCACTAGCTAGCTAGCTAGCTTTATTTGTCCAGGTAGTGGGTTCGCTAGCCTCGTGCTTCACCGGGCTCAGCCGAATACTAGGGGTGTAACGATCCATCTACTACATCGATGTATCGATTTATATTCCTATGATCCAACTACATCGATCTGTGCTCGGTGAGTTGGCCTTTTGGACAACATATATCGATCTAACATCGTTTTAAAATGTAATAAATCGATTGTATCGATACTAGGAAATAACCCATTGGATTTAAGCACGTCAGACTTTATATGGATGTTTTTTCTTAGCACTTTTAATGATAAAGGCTTTAAACATTACTCGATTCAGTCTGCCTATCCGTGACGTCATCGCCCCGCGCCAGCAGCAGCGCAAAGGCGCGAAGACAACAAAACATAGCATGGCGGACGACAGAGGAGAAGCCGACGAGCGAGAAATTATCAAGCCACCATTGCGGTCCTTACAAGAAACAGGAATCTAGGAAACTTCACCTGCACTGTCCAGTATCCAGGTATTTATTTCAGTCACACTGGTTGAATTTTTGGCTAAAAGGTTACTGAATCGATTTCAAGTCACTGAATCGTTTCGGATCGTATCGTTCTATATGAACCAATATCGTCCTTGAATCGTATCGACAACCACGAATCGTGATACAAATCGAATCGTTGTTAAAACGAATCGTTACACCCCTACCGAATACAATACAATACTCTACAATATATAATTATATTATAATTATCTACAATAACCTACAATAACTACCTAGATAAACTACCTACAATACCTAACTACAATACCTACCTACAATCTAAATACATGGTTTAAGCTTTACTCGACACCATATAAGAAGCCAAGCTTACCTCCCGCTGGAGAAACACAACCTCACCCGACCAGTATCCACCAGTAGCTGAGTTAAGGCTCCGACTGAACTCTTTCATTTCCTTTAGAATTTACATCACTTATCACTCTCGTGACCACTTTCTTGAGTCTAGCAAGTTCAGGGCTTGTCAAACCTCCCCCCGTTATTTTTGACATCAGAAACGTTATAATCCTGCATATATTTCTTCCGTTTTGTCAAATTCAGATTTTTTTTAATTTTAATTTTAATTTTATTTATTTAACCTTTATTTAACCAGGTAAGCCAGTTGAGAACAAGTTCTCATTTACAACTGCGACCTGGTCAAGATAAAGCAAAGCAGTGCGATAAAAACAACAACACAGAGTTACATATGGGGTAAAACAACATTGACGTACCTTCTCAATCCCATACCTCCCTTCCACCCCATTTCTCTCACTATTTTGTTGTGACGCGTCAGATGACTCACTCTCGCTATCCTCCCCAGAAGGAAACTCCACCATCTCTACAACCTGTTTATCCTCAACTGATTTATCAATCTCTACCTTCCTCTTGGAATTAGACCCTTCACCACCCCTTACATTCTTCCTCTTACTCCTCGGTACTTTGAAAACAGCTGCTTTCTTTTCCATTATTTCAATCTCCTCTTGACCTCCAATTTCATTTTCCAGCACCACCTCAGCAACGGCAGTCGCAATCTCACCGACTGTTTCCCCTCCTTCTTTGTTCTGATCTACCACCATCTGCCCACCTTCTCCCTTCCCCTGCACCCTTAGCATGTTCATCCCTTCGCGGTGGTGCATTAGCTGCACCAGCACTAGAGCTGCTATCGGGCTCTGGGCGCTCGTTCTCGGGACAACAACGTACCAAATGCCCCTCTCTTCCACAGCCAAAGCATTTCATCGATTCAGTAGAAGCGTAGAAGACATAATCAAATCCATCAATCTTAAAACCGAACGCTGAATTCAGTTCGTCAGTGTCCTTCTTTAAAATCATATGCACTTGTCTCCTATGAGACACAACATGTTTCAGCAAAGGAGATTTGCATCCAAAAAGAACCTTCTTTATTGTAGATACAAGTTGACCATGACGAGATAACTCTCGCTCCAACACTTCATCTCTAACAGATGGTGGCACGTTAGAAAGTCTAACTTTCTTCGCCGGATTCATAAGAGGAAATACAGACGTCTGTGTCTCCCGCAACACAACACCACTCTCAACTATCCTATTCACCTTTTCAATGGAATCTAAGAATATCACTACATTCATCCTTGACGCTGATTTTATGTTATCATACCCAATGATAGCACCCACTGCTAAGCTACATTCTTTTTCAAACTCCAAACCTCCGCGAGTGGCCATTGCAACCAGCCCCACCCGCTGGTTGCGCCCTTTAGAAAAACAACCTCAACGATCCCACCACCCATATACTGTACGTGCTTAGTGATAGTGAAACAAGATAACCTTAAAACAACTAAACTAATCAATATACATATATATATATACACACCGAAACCCAATAGAGTGAAAATAATTCCAGTGGCTTTCACAATCACTCCTGCTTCACGACACACTCCCAGCATGCACTCCAACGAGAGAGAGAGAGAAAGAAAAAGAGCGAGAGTAGGAGAGAGAGAGAGAGAGAGAGAGAGAGAGAGAGAGAGAGAGAGAGAGAGAAAGAGAGCGAGAGAGAGAGAGAGAGAGAGAGAGAGAGAGAAAGAGAGAGAGAGAGAGAGAGAAAGAGAGAGAGAGAGAAAATAGAGAGAGGGTATAGAGAGAGAGAGAGAGAGAGACAGAGAGAAAGAGAGCGAGAGAGAGAGAGAGAGAGAGTAGAGAGAGAGAGAGAAATGAGAAGAGAGAGAGAGAGAGAGAGAGAGAGAGAGAGAGAGAGAGAGAGAGAATGAGAAGAGAGAGAGAGAGAGAGAGAGAGAGAGAGTAGAGAGAGAGAGAGAAATGAGAAGAGAGAGAGAGAGAGAGAGAGAGAGAGAGAGAGAGAGAGAGATAATGAGAATAGAGAGAGAGAGAGAGAGAGAGATAATGAGAATAGAGAGAGAGAGAGAGAGAGAGAGAGAGAGAGAGAGAGAGAGAGAGAGAGAGACAGAGAGAGAGGGAATAGAAAGAGAGAGAGCGAGAGAGAGAGCGAGAAAGAGAGAGAGAGAGAGCTATTGCTATTGAAAAAGGCCGCCGTAGGCAGACCTGGCTCTGCCCACAAAATGAGGTGGAAACTGAGCTGCACTTCCTAACCTCCTGCCAAATGTATGACCATATTAGAGACACATATTTCCCTCAGATTACAGCGATCCACAAAGAATTCGAAAACAAACCCAATTTTGATAAACTTCCTTATCTACTGGGTGAAATACCACAGTGTGCCATCACAGCTGCAAGATTTGTGACCTGTTGCCACAAGAAAAGGGCAACCAGTGAAGAACAAACACCATTGTAAATACAACCTATATTTATGTTGATTTATTTTCCCATTTGTACTTTAACTATTTGCACGTTGTTACAACACTGTATATAGACATAATATGACATTTGAAATGTCTTTATTCTTTTGGAACTTCTGAGTGTGATGTTTACTGTTCATTTTTCTTGTTAATTTATCTTTTGTTTACTATCTACTTCACTTGCTTTGGCAATGTTAACATACGTTTCCCATGCCAATAAAGCCCTTATATTGAATTTAATTTAATTGAGTAGAGAGAGAGGAAATATATATAGAGAGAGACAGAGAGAGAGAGGGGGGGGGAATAGAGAGAGAGAGAGAGAGGGAATAGAGAGAGAGAGAGAGAGAGGGGGGGAGAGAGAGAGAGGGAATAGAGAGAGAGAGAGAGAGAGTGAGAGAGAGAGGGGGGGGGGAGATAGAGGGGGAGAGAGAGGGAATAGAGAGAGAGAGAGAGGGAATAGAGAGAGAGAGAGAGAGAGAGAGAGAGAGAGAGAGAGAGAGAGAGACAGGTGTAGACAATCTATAGAAGCATTGTGAACTGATTGTGATTAGATCTTCCTGACCACCTCCGGAGGTAGTCGAAGACATATCTTTTACGGATATCCTTGAAGTGTAAACAAATCCTGACAACAAAAGCGTATACATTTGGCCAATGTCAAGGTTGTCCCGCCTGTCCCGTGGTCTTCTGTAGCTCAGCTGGTAGAGCACGGCGCTTGTAACGCCAAGGTAGTGGGTTCGATCCCCGGGACCACCCATACACAAAAATGTATGCACGCATGACTGTAAGTCGCTTTGGATAAAAGCGTCTGCTAAATGGCATATTATTATTATTATATTATTCAAAAAAATAATAATCACACCGGCCAGTTGAGGTAGTAATTATGCACAACGAAATTCCTCCAGAATGAAGATGGTCTTCATTAGAAACCAGGAGCCTACTGGCTCTGCAGTCCTTCAGTCCTTCAGTTTATACTGGAACCTACAGGCCTCTCTCATGCTTCCAGAAAACCATGCGTCTTTACCCATCCGTTTGGACATCTTCTGCACTTTATTGCTAGCGATTTGTCTGGAAAAGGCTCAAACATTCAAATAATAATATAATATAATAATATAATACATATAATATATAAAAATCTAATAGAATGAACAAGGATTGCATTATATTACAGATGCCCGTTTATTATTCACTATGGGTCTAAACAGCTCAAGGAAAACAATGCTGAGAAAACGACAGTGATAATTCAGTAACGGAGTCTCTTTCCCTCATCAACGGTTGATAGGCTGATATAACCACTAGCATTACGGAATTTAAACTGAACTACAACGTGTTGGGGACCGACTATGCGGAGTGGCTAGCAGAAGACCGCAGTGTATGGCAAGGTATAATGTCAAGGCCTAATGTTCCTTTAGATGTAGCCAGAGCGGACTTTCAGAACATCTCCATAGACAAGCCACTGTATTATAACTCTGTATTATTTTCATATCTGATGTATCAACTGAATTAGACTATTCACAACACAAACCCGTTTTATAAACAGCAGCACAATATTTCCATCCTCCACACAACGCTGTCCAGAATGAACGGTGGGCATCGGGTTCTCCAGTTCCCAATCCTGCTATTACAGTCCTCTGCCTTTCTGTACGATGTTTTCAAATATTTGATTTTGCGCTGGCATTGGACGTGAGAGCGGGAGAACCCTTTGTCTCTCATTCGGGACGAAATCTCTTCATAAATCTCTTTATTTATATATGCTTTCTCTAATTTCAATTGGTGTGACGTTAAAATAGCGATGGAGAACACTTCAACATCACAAGACAGCGATGTCAAAGGTCATTTACAATAAGATCACGTATGGATCCAGGATGTCCAGACCTGTTTGGATTTATGCACGATTCGGAGATACACTTCGTAGCCTACTCTGTTAACTGAACCTGTTTCTGTTTCTACTGTGTCATTAGGACCTGTAACTGAACCTGGTTCTGTTTCTACTGTGTCATTAGGGCCTGTAGCTGAACCTGGTTCTGTTTCTACTGTGTGAATTAGGGCCTGTAACTGAACCTGGTTCTGTTTCTACTGTGTGAATTGGGGCCTGTAACTGAACCTGGTTCTGTTTCTACTGTGTGAATTAGGGCCTGTAACTGAACCTGGTTCTGTTTCTACTGTGTCATTAGGACCTGTAACTGAACCTGGTTCTGTTTCTACTGTGTGCATTAGGGCCTGTAACTGAACCTGGTTCTGTTTCTACTGTGTCATTAGGGCCTGTAACTGAACCTGGTTCTGTTTCTACTGTGTCATTAGGGCCTGTAACTGAACCTGGTTCTGTTTCTACTGTGTCATTAGGGCCTGTAACTGAACCTGTTTCTACTGTGTCATTAGGACCTGTAGCTGAACCTGGTTCTACTGTGTCATTAGGGCCTGTAACTGAACCTGGTTCTGTTTCTACTGTGTCATTAGGGCCTGTAACTGAACCTGTTTCTACTGTGTCATTAGGACCTGTAGCTGAACCTGGTTCTACTGTGTCATTAGGACCTGTAACTGAACCTGGTTCTACTGTGTCATTAGGACCTGTAACTGAACCTGGTTCTGTTTCTACTGTGTCATTAGGGCCTGTAACTGAACCTGGTTCTGTTTCTACTGTGTCATTAGGGCCTGTAGCTGAACCTGGTTCTGTTTCTACTGTGTCATTAGGGCCTGTAACTGAACCTGGTTCTGTTTCTACTGTGTCATTAGGACCTGTAACTGAACCTGGTTCTGTTTCTACTGTGTGCATTAGGGCCTGTAACTGAACCTGGTTCTGTTTCTACTGTGTCATTAAGGCCTGTAACTGAACCTGGTTCTGTTTCTACTGTGTCATTAGGGCCTGTAACTGAACCTGGTTCTGTTTCTACTGTGTCATTAGGGCCTGTAACTGAACCTGTTTCTACTGTGTCATTAGGGCCTGTAACTGAACCTGGTTCTGTTTCTACTGTGTCATTAGGACCTGTAACTGAACCTGGTTCTGTTTCTACTGTGTCATTAGGGCCTGTAACTGAACCTGTTTCTACTGTGTCATTAGGGCCTGTAACTGAACCTGGTTCTGTTTCTACTGTGTCATTAGGGCCTGTAACTGAACCTGTTTCTACTGTGTCATTAGGGCCTGTAACTGAACCTGTTTCTGTTTCTACTGTGTGAATTAGGGCCTGTAACTGAACCTGTTTCTGTTTCTACTGTGTCATTAGGGCCTGTAACTGAACCTGGTTCTGTTTCTACTGTGTCATTAGGGCCTGTAACTGAACCTGGTTCTGTTTCTACTGTGTCATTAGGGCCTGTAACTGAACCTGTTTCTGTTTCTACTGTGTGAATTAGGGCCTGTAACTGAACCTGTTTCTGTTTCTACTGTGTGAATTAGGGCCTGTAACTGAACCTGGTTATGTTTCTACTGTGTCATTAGGGCCTAATTGTCCTTTTTATTTCTGCTGTGCATTAGATTTATTTGATTGGTGTTTAGTATTAGTTGTATTTGGACACGTCCAGATACTCAGTGTATTTGTGTTGTGACTTTTTAAGGAATGGGAGAGATTCTAGGAATATTTATTTGTACAGCTGTGGACACGTCGTGGTTATCGGGACAGTATTACGCCAATCTAAAATGATTGGATAACTATAGTAGGCTGTGATGTATAAAACTATTGACTATAAAAGTGTGTTGTTCTCTGTCCATTTGTACAGCTTTTGTCATAATGGGAGGTCCATGGATATGGACACGTTGGGCCTGGGTAGAGACACATTTTATTACCATGTGTAGACCACAGGGGGTTGGTGGCACCTTAATTGGGGAGGTCTGGCTTGTGGTAATGGCTGGAGCGGAATTAGTGGAATGGTATCAAATACATCAAACACATGGTTTCCATGGTTTCCAGGTCTTTGAAGCCATTCCATTAACTCCGTTCCAGCCATTATCATGAGCCGTCCTCCCCTCAGCAGACTCCACTGGTGTAGACGCAACAAATCTCGATCAGATAGTGATTGGATCATCTTGATTGGATGACGACAACCACATGTTAATGCAAGGTGAAACCACGGCTAGAGAGAGAGAGGGATAGAGATGGATAGACAGAGAGGGAGAGAGAGAGAGAGACAGAGAGAGACAGAGAGAGACAGAGAGAGAGAGAGAGAGAGAGAGAGAGAGAGAGAGAGAGAGAGAGACAGAGAGAGAGAGAGAGAGAGACAGAGAGAGAGAGAGAGAGAGACAGAGAGAGAGACAGCGAGAGAGACAGAGAGAGAGAGACAGAGAGAGAGACAGAGAGAGAGACAGAGAGAGAGAGAGAGAGAGAGAGACAGAGAGAGAGAGAGAGAGAGAGAGAGAGAGAGAGAGAGAGAGAGAGAGAGAGAGAGAGAGAGAGAGAGAGAGAGAGAGAGAGAGACAGAGAGAGAGACAGAGAGATACTCTCAACCTTCCTGTACTGTAGGGCCTCAGTAAACATCCATCTTCCTTGGTCTTATAAAAGGTTTCCAAGATCTTTTGAGAGGGGGGAGGAGAGGAGGGAGGAGTCACGCTGTCTGTCTCTCAGAGGAAAGCAGTGGAGAGACTAGAGAGCCACTCCGAGGACACAGCACCACTGAATGTTCTATTACGTGCGTGTTTGTTTAAAACTAAAAGAAAAACCAAGTTACCAGATAGTCTCAGCTGTTATGAGGCTCTCAGCTGTGTAACGTTTTCTGTATCGGTGCATGGGTACGTCCCAAATGACACCCTATTCCCTATATAGTGCACCGTTTGGGATGCATGCAGCCCATGACATATCTGTGGGATCTTACAACTTTGGAAATATAATCCATGGAATGGACAAATTCTGTAAGGTAAAATTAAACAACTAGGTTATTATATTTAGTTGAGTAAACAAACACCATTTCAGGAGGGGAAGTTATATCACCATTTCAGGGGAAGTTATATCACAATTTCAGGAAGGGAAGTTATATCACCATTTCAGGACGGGGAGTTATATCACCATTTCAGGACGGGGAGTTATATCACTATTTCAGGGGAAGTTATATCACAATTTCAGGAAGGGAAGTTATATCACCATTTCAGGAAGGGAAGTTATATCACCATTTCAGGACGGGGAGTTATATCACCATTTCAGGGGAAGTTATATCACCATTTCAGGAAGGGAAGTTATATCACCATTTCAGGACGGGGAGTTATATCACCATTTCAGGAAGGGAAGTTATATCACCATTTCAGGACGGGGAGTTATATCACCATTTCAGGGGAAGTTATATCACAATTTCAGGGGAAGTTATATCACAATTTCAGGAAGGGAAGTTATATCACCATTTCAGGAAGGGAAGTTATATCACCATTTCAGGGGAAGTTATATCACCATTTCAGGAAGGGAAGTTATATCACCATTTCAGGAAGGGAAGTTATATCACCATTTCAGGAGGGGAAGTTATATCACCATTTCAGGGGAAGTTATATCACCATTTCAGGAGGGGAAGTTATATCACCATTTCAGGAGGGGAAGTTATATCACGATTTCAGGAAGGAAAGTTATATCACCATTTCAGGACGGGAGTTATATCACCATTTCAGGAGGGGAAGTTATATCACATAGTGTTATGGTGCATATCATTAATAATAATAATTAGTCATTCACAAGGCTCTTAACCACTAAGCCACCTGCCGCCCGTAGTGATCAAGCCCATGCACGTAGGTGGTGTTGTTGTTTTACTCTTTCAAAGTCTTGATCATAATGGGAAGGTAAATGTATTATAAATGACCTCCAATATTTGACCGTCAGTAACACAGAGACAGATATTTCGGGGAATGTATTTGTCGTAACACCCCAGGAGGAAGTGAGGTGACCCAGATCATCCCAGGATTCTCCTTAAAGGAACCTTTTAAAATTACTACTGGAATCTGGGGACCACCTCCTCTCCTCATCTCCTCTCCTCCACCTCCTCTCCTCTCCTCCACCTCATCTCCTCTCCTCCACCTCTCCTCTACCCTCTTCTCTCCTCCACCTCATCTCCTTTCCTCCACCCTCTCCTCCACCTCATCTCCTCTCCTCTCCTCTCCTCCACCCTCTTCTCTCCTCCATCTCCTCTCCTCCACCTCTCCTCTACCCTCTTCTCTCCTCCACCTCATCTCCTCTCCTCCACCTCTCCTCTACCCTCTTCTCTCCTCCACCTCTCCTCTACCCTCTTCTCTCCTCCACCTCATCTCCTTTCCTCCACCCTCTCCTCCACCTCATCTCCTCTCCTCTCCTCCACCCTCTTCTCTCCTCCACCTCCTCTCCTCCACCCTCTCCTCTCATCCACCCTCTCCTCCACCTCATCTCCTCTCCTCTCCTCTCCTCCACCCTCTCCTCTCCTCCACCTCATCTCCTCTCCTCCACCTTCTCCTCTACCCTCTTTTCTCCTCCACCTCATCTCCTCTCCTCCATCTCATCTCCTCTCCTCTCCTCTCCTCTCCTCCACCCTCTCCTCTACCTCATCTCCTCTCCTCCATCCTCTCCTCTCCTCCACCTCATCTCCTCTCCTCTCCTCCACCCTCTCCTCTCCTCCACCTTCTCCTCCACCTCATCTCCTCTCCTCTACCTCATCTCTCTCTCTCTGTCCCTCGCTCTCTCTCTCTCTCTCTCTCCCTCCCTCCCTCCCTCCCTCCCTCCCTCCCTCCCTCCCTCCCTCCCTCTCTCTCTTCCTCACAGACCCCTGAAGGGCCTCAGAGGACCACAGAATCCATCACATAGAGCTAAAAATAATCAACCTAGTTAAAGAGGAAGGGTCACCGATAAAACACACACACCAAGATGACCAAGATAGCAGCTTCATTAGATAACAGTGTTGGTACAAAACAACATGTTGCTTTTTAATGAGCAGGAAAAAAGCCTTTCATTGACCTTCTATTTCTCTCTGCCTGTTTGTTCTTCAGCAAATGAAACCTTCATTGGAGTTCGATTGTTTTGTACAAGCAGTGGCTCAAATGTCATACGTCAGATTTATCATGTGATGCATTTTAATGAATGCCTCTTGTCAAACTGGAGTCAGTCAGAGAGGGGTGTCGTTCTATATCTCAACTCAAATATAGACCTGACAATTAAGGCCAGGACTCAGGCCAGGATCCAACCCAAGGAGTGCATGATAACATACTTTTAAAAGTACTTTACAATTGAGACAATATGCGCAGCGTTTACCATTAATGTGATCTCCGATTAAGTCGAGGAAAATGCCTTTAAAAACTGCATTGTAGGCTGCTACATTAGGACATGATTAAGCTCTGTTATAGACGGTGTTAGCCCGCGGAGCTGAAGTGTGATTGTCTTAACAACATGAGCTGAATGGACAGTATATTGCAAGCCCCTCTGGATGATGAGTGTCTGCTAAATGACTAAAATCGCTAAGGCCGGGATTGAATCTGATCGTGCTTTGTCGTCAATGCGCCATTTAAAGGTAATTTCCGATTGAGCCAACATATGCAGCGTTTACCGTGAATGCAGTGTCCGCTAACGCAGGAATATTGTCTTTAAAAGGCTCATTGTCAACAGCGCTCTACAGATCTATACACAGCTATATTTATCTCAGATTTTCTGGACATTTGAATCGAGATGACCAGATTTTCTCCTCAAAATAAAATCTAAAGTCCTGAATAAAGGTTGTCTCTCTCTCCCTCTTTCTCTCTTTCTCTCTATCCCTCTTTCTCTCTCTTTTTACAGTTTGTGACCGCGCTAGAAGCCCGTTGAGAATAGAGAGAGGACCTGGTGATCTGTGTTAGCAGAGAAGAAGAGAGGAGGAGAGGAAAGGAAGATACCACTGACCCACACTGGCCTTCTGCCCAGAGAAAGAAGAGACGACAGGAGGAGAGGAGGAGGGAGGGAGGAGGGAGGGAGGGAGGGAGGGAGGGAGAGAGGGAGGGAGAGAGGGAGGGAGGGAGAGAGAGAAGGACAACAGATGAAGGGATAGAGAGGAGTGGCAGAGAGAGTGTAAGCTTCCGACAAGAGGAAGTGGGAGAGGATCCAGTCAAATACATACTGGGAAACCATCGGGTTTGTGTGTGTGTGTGTGTGTGTGTGTGCGTGTGTGTGTGTGTGTGTGTGTGTGTGTGTGTGTGTGTGTGTGTGTGTGTGTGTGTGTGTGTGTGTGTGTGTGTGTGTGTGTGTGTGTGTGTGTGTGTGTGTGTGTGTGTGTGTGTGTGTGTGTGTGTGTGTGTGTGTGTGTGTGTGTGTGTGTGTGTGTGTGTGTGTGTGTGTGTGTGTGTGTGAACTGCCAACAGGCAATATATAATCATTGGAAGTGGAATGAAGCCTGTAGAGGAAATAACATATCCCATGTTCCAAACCATACTGTTCTCTGTGACATATAATCATTAGAAACAGTTAACAGGAAGAGCTAAGACTGCCAACAACCTACGCTGGTAACTCACACACACATACGTCCACACAAACACACCTCTTTATGAATATTACAATTCGTTTTTATAAATATGCATATTTCAAAGTGTTGGGGTTCAACAAGATTTATGTCGTTGATTTTACTGCCATTATCAGAGCCATTAATGAGCCTCTCTTATACAGTCAAGGTGTGTGTGGGTGGCAGATAGCCTAGTGGTTAAGAGCATTGGGCCAGTAACCGAAAGGTTGCTGGTTTGAATCCCTGAATTGACTACGTCAAAAATCTGTCGATGTGCCCTTGAGCAAGGCACTTAACCCTAATTGCTCCTGTAAATTGCTCTGGATAAGAGTGTCTGCTAAATGACTAACATGTGATGTTATAATCTCTCGCTGTCTTATTTTCTCTCTCTGCTCGTGTAGATTGACGTCTGACCATGTCCTGAGGACATTTCTTCAACACTGGCCACTAGGGGCAACATTGAGTGATTTTACCATCAAGTAGGCTTGGGTTTGGCTGAGGTGTTGTGGATGGGAATGGTGGAAAGCTATAATCCTGTGACTCTGGATCAGAAGGTTACATGTTCAGTACCAGATATTTTCTATTTTGGGTTGTAAACCCTATCCCAAACCTTAACCATTCGGAACGAGTGCCTAACTTAACTTTGAAATGTGATGTTTGGAGAAATAAAAACGATAGAGCGGCAGGAGCAACTTTGAAATGTGATGTTTGGAGCAACTTTGAAATGTGATGTTTGAAGCAGCTTTGAAATGTGATGTTTGGAGCAACTTTGAAATGTGATGTTTGAAGCAGCTTTGAAATGTGATGTTT